>NW_027509207.1:380000-390000 GCF_051911475.1 Siphateles boraxobius | reverse complement strand
TCCTCCACAGCTCCTCCCTCCACAGCTCCTCCCCCACAGCTCCTCCCTCCACAGCTCCTCCCCCCACAGCTCCTCCCTCCACAGCTCCTCCCTCCACAGCTCCTCCCTACACAGCTCCTCCTCCACAGCTCCTCCCCCCACAGCTCCTCCCTCCACAGCTCCTCCCCCCACAGCTCCTCCCCCCACAGCTCCTCCTCCACAGCTCCTCCCTCCACAGCTCCTCCCCCCACAGCTCCTCCTCCACAGCTCCTCCCCCCACAGCTCCTCCCTCCACAGCTCCTCCCCCACAGCTCCTCCCTCCACAGCTCCTCCCTCCACAGCTCCTCCCCCACAGCTCCTCCCTCCACAGCTCCTCCCCCACAGCTCCTCCCCCACAGCGGAGCCTGCCTTGAACGCGCAGGCTAGTAAGCAGGACCACCGATGACGGCGGATTATAAACAGGTATGGAACATTCACTAATAGGGACGAAACATCAACAATATGCTTTACATTGACTATGGCCTGCCCATACTTTGACTACAAACTTGGTCCTCAAATCATTATGTATTTTGCAATACATGTAACTTTATAAGGTTGCACTCTTTCTATAAGTTATAGCTACTAAGATAACGTTAAAGGATTAGTTCACTTTAAAAAAAAACTTTTGCTGATAATTTACTCACCCCCATGTCATCCAAGATGTCCATGTCTTTCTTTCTTCAGTCGAAAATAAATTACGTTTTTTGATGAAAACATTCCAGGCTTTTTCTCCATATAATGGACTTCAATAGGACACAAACGTTTCAAGGACCAAATAACAGTTTCAGTGCAGCTTCAAAGGGTTTTAAACGATACCAGACGATGAATAAGGGTCTTATCTAGTGAAACGATCGGTCATTTCAAAAATAAATAAAAAACTTTAAGTTTTATAAGCACAAATGCTTGCCTTGCTCTGTTCTGTGATGCACGTTCGTGATCCTGTTCGAACTCGTTCATCCAAATGAACAAATCTTTTTTCGAGTCATTCGTTCGTTGAATGAACCTGTTCGTTTGAACAGGAGAGTCACGAACGACGGTTCGTGCTCGCGCTGTGCAAGAGAGGGGTGATCAGCGCGTACACGAGCGTGACTGACACTGCTAAGACATTCCTCCTGGCTCTGATTGGTTGTTTCTGACCGGGAGCGGTGTATTTCTGCAAATAGCAGTAGGACCACAGGGAGGAGCCAGAGGAGCTTGATTTTTTTTACAGATTATCTGTCTCATATTCTACTTTCAGGACATAATGACAGTTTTAACATATATTTGTTTACAAAAGCTACCTACTGGAGCTTTAAATGTGCAAAAGTTCTAAATTGGTGAGAAATAAGTCGTTTTTAATTTCCCAGCATCACCTCTGGTCTTACCGAGGAGTGTCTTTTCAGGTCTTGACCACACATTTAAATACATATGTCATTTTGGTGATCAAAGATGAGTTTTAAGGGATAAAATTATTGACTACAGGGAGTCTTTAAAAAGTTCATCAAGACTTTGTTGGCCTCAGAAAGTAGTTTAAAAATGTTTGAAGCAGTTTTAAGCTTGAAAGTTTTAAAAGCAGTTTTAAGTTTGAAATACTGATTAAAGCTTGGAGTTTTAAGTTATTTTAAGTTGACCTCTGAGCTCTGGTCTTACCGAGTAGTGTCTCTTTCGGGTCTTGTCCACGCATTTCCCCTGTAGACAGATTCTTCCCTTCCCGCACGGCGTTCCTTCAACGGCGGGCAGTTTTTTGGTTAGACACACCATCTGGCCCTTCCTGATGACGGCGCACCACAGGCGTGCACACACATCCATGCCGGGACACACGGTGTACTCGAGCCCGAAGGCCAGCCGGCACTGCTGAACCGCATCGTAACTCTGACCCGGGAGCTCCTCGGGACCCAGAAGAGGCAGACGTGGGACATCCAGCAAACACTCGGCTACACACACACACACACACACGCACGCACGCACGCACAACAAGAGTAAGATGTCAAGACATTAGTGGAGAAAAGATACAACTGTGTGCATGTCCAATACATTACATAGCTCACACACACACACACACACACACACACACACACACACACACAAACACAAACGCACACACACACACACACGCGCACGCATGTACGCGCACACACACACACACACACACACGCAAGCACGCACGCACGCACGCACACACACACACACACACACACACACACACACACACACACACACACACACACAAACACGCACACGCATGCACGCGCACACACACACACGCGCACGCATGCACGCGCACGCGCACACACACACACACTCACACACACACACACACACACACACAAACACAAACGCACACACACACACACACGCGCACGCATGTACGCGCACACACACACACACACGCAAGCACGCACGCACGCACGCACACACACACACACACACACACACACACACACACAAACACACACGCACACGCATGCACGCGCACACACACACACGCGCACGCATGCACGCGCACGCGCACACACACACACACACACACACACACACACACACACGACAAGAGTAAGATGTCAAGACATTAGTGGAGAAAAGATACAACTGTGTGCATGTCCAATACATTACATACCTCACACACACACACACACACAAACACACACGCACACACACACACACGCGCACGCATGCACGCGCACACACACACACGCATGCACGCGCACGCGCACACACACACACACGCACGCACGCACGCACGCACGCACGCACGCACGCACGCACACACACACACACACACACACACACACACACACACACACACACACACACACACACACACACACACACACACACATACACACACACACACGACAAGAGGAAGATGTCAAGACATTAGTGGAGAAAAGATAAAACTGTGTGCATGTCCAATACAGGTCAATATGGTGATTTTCATTATATATCTACAATATAAAAGTATGAAATCAGTAAGTTTTGAAAGAAGTCTGTATTAATTTACCCAAAAATACAGTAAAAATTGTGAAATATTGTTACAATTTAATATTTTTGTGTGTGAATATTGTAAAATGTAATTTATTCCTGTGAGCAAAGCTGAATTTTCAGCATCATTACTCCAGTCTTCAGTGTCACATGATCCTTCAGAAATCAATAATAGCAATGGAATAAGACTGCAGATTTTCAAATTGAAGTAATTGGCCACATAACCATTACACGTTTAAAATTTTGAAATACTAAAATTACAAACTGAAACAAAGCTAAAACTGATAATTTTTTTTATTTTTTTAAACTAAAAATGAATAAAAAAGACAAACGCACATAAAATAAATAAATAAAAAAACACAAAAAAAGACGGTGCCATAACAGTCATAAAAACAATAATAATACATAAAAAATACTAAATTAAGATGGGAAAATCTCAAAATCAATACTGACCAATATAAAGTTGGAAATTAAAGGTATAGCGGAGGATCTTTCCGAATTTTAGAGAAGACCCGCCCTCTCCAATTTTTTTTAAAATGCACATGCGCAACACTCTATTTGCTCCAGAGAGGGAACGCCTATTAAACTTTTACTAGCAGTGATTTTAAATGGATTTCTCCTAATAGCATGACAAACTTTACCTGTCTAGTACAATCTTCGTGACTGCGGCATCAGTGGGAAGCCCAACCTGTGCTTTTAGCGCACGCCAGCGTGTGAAATATTCACCCAAAATCACTCTGGTCTTGTTTCTATATTCTGCGGCCTTTCTCTTCTTATCATACACTTCGTATACATTTTTTCTCTTTCGACCCACAGCCATTTTCAAAGGAATGGCTGAAACCGTAACTCATCACACATAATACACCTGAAAGTGCACATGCGCAGAAAGCGAAAACTACATAGGGACGAGCACGTACACCGGCCTTACGTAAACATATCACCAGAATGATTGACACTTAGGTGGACCAATAGTATAGGCTACCCACCCGGAAAAAGAAAATCCTCCACTATACCTTTAAAAATGAAATGCAATTTGCGACCCATTTAAGTAACATAATGCCTAATGATCTCCAGGTTATTTCTGCATAAGCAGAATCAGAAAATCAAGATCCATGAAATCACAGGCCAATTTGTAATCTGATCTTATCGAATTGTAACCATTATGATATGTTGCAATATTTCTGAGAAAAGCAACATTAAACCTCACCGTTGCCGTCGTCGAAGAAGTCTGTGATGGTGGCGGATGTGCATCGGCTCCAGGGTTTGGACGCGTCGATTGAGGTCAAGATGGAGGACATCAGACGCTTGTCCTCGTTGGAGCCAAAGCGTTCCTCGCAGAACTTGGAGTCATCGTGGGACAGACCCAGCAGATGCCCTGCACACACACACAGGAAGTGATGTCATCAAGGTGTTTGTGCGTGCAGGTCATGGTGCAGATCAAGTGAAGCCAAAGCATCTCGATCGCTCCCCGGTGGCTGGTCCCAGTATAGCTCATAAACCCTGAGTCTTGATTGCCCCCGGTGGCTGGTCCCAGTATAGCTCATAAACCCTGAGTCTCGATCACCCCCCCGATGGCTGGTCCCAGTATAGCTAATAAACCCTGAGTCTCGATCGCCCCCGGTGGCTGGTCCGAGTATAGCTCATAAACCCTGAGTCTTGATTGCCCCCGGTGGCTGGTCCCAGTATAGCTCATAAACCCTGAGTCTCGATCACCCCCCCGATGGCTGGTCCCAGTATAGCTCATAAACCCTGAGTCTCGATCGTCCCCCGATGGCTGGTCCCGGTATAGCTCATAAACCCTGAGTCCCGATCGCCTCCCGGTGGCTGGTCCCAGTATAGCTCATAAACCCCGAGTCTCGATCGCCCCCCGGTGGCTGGTCCCAATATGGCTCATAAACCCCGAGTCTCGATCGCCCCACCCCCCCCCCCCCCCCCCCCCCCCCCCCCCCGGTGGCTGGTCCCAGTATAGCTCATAAACCCTGAGTCCCGATCGCCCCCCGGTTGCTGGTCCCAGTATAGCTCATAAACCCCGAGTCTCGATCGCCCCCCGGTGGCTGGTCCCAGTAAAGCTAATAAACCCTGAGTCTCGATCGCCCCCCGGTGGCTGGTCCCAGTATAGCTCATAAACCCTGAGTCTTGATCGCCCCCTGGTGGCTGGTCCCAGTATAGCTCATAAACCCTGAGTCTTGATCGCCCCCAGTGGCTGGTCCCAGTATAGCTCATAAACCCTGAGTCTCGATCGCCCCCCCGGTGGCTGGTCCCAGTAAAGCTAATAAACCCTGAGTCTCGATCGCCCCCCGGTGGCTGGTCCCAGTATAGCTCATAAACCCTGAGTCTTGATCGCCCCCTGGTGGCTGGTCCCAGTATAGCTAATAAACCCTGAGTCTTGATCGCCCCCAGTGGCTGGTCCCAGTATAGCTCATAAACCCTGAGTCTCGATCGCCCCCCCGGTGGCTGGTCCCAGTAAAGCTAATAAACCCTGAGTCTCGATCGCCCCCCGGTGGCTGGTCCCAGTATAGCTCATAAACCCTGAGTCTTGATCGCCCCCTGGTGGCTGGTCCCAGTATAGCTCATAAACCCTGAGTCTTGATCGCCCCCAGTGGCTGGTCCCAGTATAGCTCATAAACCCTGAGTCTCGATCGCCCCCCCCCCCCCCGGTGGCTGGTCCCAGTATAGCTAATAAACCCTGAGTCTCGATCGCCCCCCCGGTGGCTGGTCCCAGTTTGGCTAATAAACCCTGAATCTCGATCGCCCCAGGTGGCTGGTCCCAGTATAGCTCATAAACCCTGAGTCTCGATCGTCCCCCGGTGGCTGGTCCCAGTATAGCTCATAAACCCTGAGTCTCGATCGCTCCACGGTGGCTGGTTCCAGTGTAGCTCATAAACCCTGAGTCTCGATCGTCCTTCTGTGGTTGGTCCCAGTATAGCTCATAAACCCTGAGTCCCGATCGCCCCCCGGTGGCTGGTCCCAGTATAGCTCATAAACCCTGAGTCTCGATCGCCCCCCGGTGGCTGGTTCCAGTATAGCTGCTAAACCCGGAGTCTCGATCGTCCCCCGGTGGCTGGTCCCAGTATAGCTCATAAACCCTGAGTCTCGATCGCCCCACGGTGGCTGGTTCCAGTGTAGCTCATAAACCCTGAGTCTCGATCGTCCCTCTGTGGTTGGTCCCAGTATAGCTCATAAACCCCGCCTCCCCATGTAGTATAATGTGACGCGATTGAAACTAAACAATGAAATTACACTTTAAATACAGTTTTTCCAAAGATGTTTTTTTCTGTCATTTTAGGTAGTTTTATTACGCTGATGTAAGTTTGAGCGTTTGTTTTTTTTAAATAAGTTTGGTCTTAGTTAGTTATTTGATGCTATAAAAACGGACATCATGATTGACAGCTGTAAATGACAGCTTCTCTAAACAGAGTCACTGAGGCGCCAACAGACTTTTTGGGGATTTTTAGGAGGAGATTGGAGTCCATAACTGTTTATTTCACACTGACACAACTAAAATTTGTAGTAACTGTTTCTGCAGGACTGTGTGTGTGTGAGAGAGTGTGGGCGGGACCTTGATATCTCGGAATCACACACACTCACTACTGCGCAGACTCGGGTCCAAAATCAGCGCAAGATGTCAGCGCCATATTAGGACTTTGGCGGCTTCACTTTTCACCAATGGAAGAGAATGAAGGGGCGTTGTCCATCTTTTTTACAGTCTATGGTGCAGGTGGATTGTTGATGTGTGTGTGTGTGTGTGTGTGTGTGTGTGTACCGATCTCGTGTGCCACAGTGAAGGCCGCGTGAAGGCCGTCGTCCTCGATGATCGCGCAGCTCCGCTCCGGAGAACATACGGTTCCCACGTCTGCCATGCCGAGAGTATCACATGAGTGATGGCCACACAGATCCTGAAAACACACACACACCCGCTCATCAATACCAGTTCAACATATCAGACTGTGTGTGTGAGTGTGTGTGTATGTGTGTGTGAGAGAGAGAGAGAGAGAGAGGGAGTGTGTGTGTGTGTGTGTGTGTGTGAGAGAGAGAGAAAGAGAAAGAGAGAGGGAGAGTGTGTGTGTGTGTGTGTGTGTGTGTGATGATCTGTCCACACTATTTCAAGATCTTTACTGTCATCTGTAATTAACATAATGAAATTCTTATTTTATCCATTCCTCTCAAAGAGGTAGAAGGACATTAGAAACAATAAAATACAAGAGAGTAAATTTAAGAGAATACACAATAAGAGCAATAACCGGTAATAACAATTAGAATACACAATACACAATAACACAAAATTCAGTAAGATGCAATACATAATAGAGTCAATAGTCACGTCTAGTCAAGTCACCTTCATTTATACAGTGCTTATAACAATATATAGATTGTTTCAAAGCAGCTTTACAGTGATAATAGGAGATTACAGTAACAGATTGTTTTGGCTTTACAGCAGCTCTAGAATAAAGTTATTGTCGAGCTAAAGTTAGTTTTTGATTGATTCACTTCCATTGCAAAGATCATTAGTTATTAACTTAGCGCCCGTTAACACGACACCGTTATATCTGAAAACAGAAAACTTTTAATGCGTTATGTCCGTTGATTTGCATGACAACAGTGTTTGGCAGCTCGAGAACGCAAACTTTGAAATACGTTCCAAAGTTTGGAAAAATGTTGAAAAACGGTATCATCTCTGTGTAAACTTCAAAAACGTGAATCTGTGAAAACGGCGACGGCGTGCACATGACGGTACGCATGTTTAAATATATATGTGCACAGACGAGTATTCCTTCTTAACAAATTGACATTGCCCAAATCACTTCTCCGGCCTGCAAAATACAGAATTTTTAGTCGTTTGCGCGCATCCATGCGGACTGGAATACTTTTGATAACGTTTTATCTGTACAAAGGTAAAGGGATTATTCAATACAATATGAATAATAAACAGAAGTAGGTTTTTGAAATAATCTCCAATATTTAACGAACGATTCGATTGGTCCAAGAGGCAAAGTTGCTCAGAATGAGGAGTTTTACCAATTGGTATGAATGTCGTGGGCATGTGCCAAAAAACATGTGATATACAATCCTCTACGCACGTGAAAAACGCAAAGGCGACGATTTCTTTCGAGTTTCTCACAGGCCGTGAGTCAAACAGACCCAGAGAGTTTCGTTGTGGCGCTGGCCGCGTTTTTCGAAATATGCAAATGTCCTCAAAGGCAGTCTTGACACCTTGGACAAAGAACGCCGTGTACACATTTAAAGGGGCATTCAGCAACTACTTCAACTTAATAAAACCGTTTAGAAATCATTTGGATGGTTTAATAATCTGTTCATGTGAGAATGGTGACTTACCCTGCTCCCCCCAACGTTTCCCAGGCGGGAAACCAACCTTGCAACTTGAGGATTAACGTCCCGGTAAGTTGGAAATAGGAAGTCTTGTGAGAAGCGAGAACGAGCGAGAAACACAAACTGCTTTACGGCAATTCGACATAAACACACACGCCGCCCTCAATGTGTATGATGTATTACCCACCTCGGCAGACAAACTCCACATGATAAAGTTGGCCGGCTCCGGTAATAACAAATTCACATGAGCAGCGGTAGAAAGGGGGAGGAGGGGCCGCAAGTGATTTTTTTTTGCGACATTGTTGTGAAATATACACCTTACAGCTGTAGGGGGAGCTCGTTGAGAAAACATGCGACAACAAAAGTGAAAATCAGCGAAGAAATAGCTAGAGTTGCCGAATGCCCCTTTAAAGTCAATAGGACTGACTATTGCGTTGCTATTGCCGTGTTCGTGTTTGTTTCATTTTATAGCGCCACCAAGTGGCCAGTCACCGCGTCCTTTTCCAAGCGACCACAGACCGAGCTAATACATAGGTGTATCGAGTTTGGTGAAATTTTCTCATTCCTGTTTAAGAGGGATAGCCGTTTTAGTAAAATCCCACTTCGAATGTTTTGGCGTCCCATAGCAGACGTGAATCAAAATTTCGATTTTTAAAAATGATTGACAAACGGACTCCAGATAATATTTCTGAACTAATTTGGTTTCCAAAAATCTAAATTCCTGAAAATTTCACCAAGGATCCCAACGATATGAGACACTAGAGCCTGCGTCGAACGGTTTAGGAGTTACGACCCAATTGGTACTTTTGATCACTGTAGCGCCACCATCAGGCCGTTTGGGACGAGCTTTGGTGACGGTGTAGACGGTGTGAGTACTACCATCCCTCAAAGTTTCAGCTCTCTACGACTTACGGTTTGGTCTGCCCGATCTGGCTGCTGTTTTAAAATGCATCCACTTTCCAATAATACCACTTATAGTTGACCATGGAATATGTAGCAGGGATGAAATATAAGGAACTGGCTTATTGCAAAGGTGGGATCCAATTACAGTAGCATCTTTGACTTCACCGAGCCCTTCAGAACAACCCATTTTTTCAGAAATGTTTGTAAATGTAGACTGTATGGATAGGTGCTTGACTTTATACACCTGTGGCAATTGGTCTGATTGAAATAATTAAGACATGTGTCCAAAATACATTTTATTTTAGCTTTATTTCAATTAACGTATGGTTTCTAATAGTTTTAGTTATTAACAATAACAACACTGGTGCTCAACCTGGGATTTGGAAACATGACATTTCCAAGTTGGACCAATGAAAAAACATAAAGCCGTCAATCAGACTGAAAAACATTGTATGTCCTGAACACGTTTTCACGTTTATTTTTAGATGTGATTGACTAACAATCCTCACAGACATGCATGCAAATGTTCTCAAACGCACTTAAACAGGAGGATTTTTGTCTCATTTTATCTAAATATCCTTTTGAGCAGACCTTCAGTGTGTGTCCCTGAACACGTTTACAATGAACATTTACTAACAATTCTCACAGACATGCATGCAAATGTTCTCAAACACACTCAGAGATATTTCTCCCAGGCGTTGTGTGTGTTTACCCGTTAGGCCGAGTGTATAGAAACAGCCTGGACTCTGTTCTCAGATCCACATGAGAGAGAAAGCAGCTCTTCACACGG
>NW_027509207.1:275000-370000 GCF_051911475.1 Siphateles boraxobius | reverse complement strand
TTTTTCAAGACTTAGTATGTCTATTATGATGTAATAAGTCTTTTTTATATCTTAATATGTCATAAGTTCTATTTTATATCATACTTTTGACTTTTTGTCATAGTAATGACGTAAAAGCCAAAATTATGACTCATTAATTTTGACTTTTATCAAATAATTTTGATTTATGTCAAATATGGCAGTGACTTTATCCATCATATTTTTTACCTTTTATGTCATAGTTAAGACTTAGTATATCATAATTTCATCTTTATCTCATAATTTTGATTTATGTAAAATATGATATAGTGACATAATTATGACTTAACATGTCATAATTTTTACTTGTTATGTCATATGGCATAGTGCCATAACTATGACTATACATCATAATTTTGACTTTTTATGTCATAATTAAGACTTAGTATGTCAATGACATATGATGTCTTAACTATGTCTAAGAATGTCATAATTTCATCTTCATCTCACAGTCACAATTTCGACTTTTTGTCATAGTTATGATGTAAAAAGTCAAAATTTTGAAAGTGGTTTTGACTTTTATCTCATAATTTTGATTTATGTCAAATATGACAGTGTCATAATTATGTAACAGTCTTTCAATATATTAATATACGTCCTAATTTTGACTTTTTATATCATAATTATGATTTACCAGTGCATAGTACTTATTCTTATGTGGCAGCTTCCATACTCACTCACTCACTCACAGGAGACACAATCCCAGTTCCTAAAGTTCGTTGCGCGTCAGTCAAGCGCGCGCGGAGGAGCGGCGCGACGCGAATGTTTGAGTTTTTACCTGCCTGGTGAAGAGGATCGCCGCGTCATGATGATGCTGATGATCGTCATCCAGCGGGTTCTGCTGATTCTGCCACTTACAGAAGCTCTTGAGCGTCGCGGCCGCGTTTTTGGACACATCGATCCCCTTCTCGTTCTCGGACAGAACCGCGACTTTAACCACCGACAGGCGGATGGGGTTCTCGATGCTCGCGTGCCCGTAGAGTTTGGACGCGATGGACGCGAGCGTCAACAGGTAATGATGCAGGTCCTTCCCGTACTTCTTCGTCATGGACGCGTCCGCGACCAGCAGCAGCTCCACGTGCCGCGCGCGAGACACGGACCTCCTGCGTCGCGTTAGCGACGCGTCGGGCTTCGCAAACTTTGTCCACCATCTGCGTCCGCGCGCGTCCTCGTCGCGTCTCCCTCGAGCTCCGAGCTTTTTATTCCGATCACGCGTGCCGCAGCTGTGCCGCGCGGGCATCTCTTCAAAACTGAAGCGTTCTCGGGTAAAATAGTGGAGAGCGCGCGTTGCGTCGATGCGCACGTCATTCTCGTGGCCCTTCGCGCGGATACGCGGTGTGATTGTGTACCGGGAGTGATCAACCGCGAAAAACCCATCAAGTCCAACACCGCACAGATTGAACACCGCAAGAGACTCCGCGTTTGAGTTGACGGTGCCGCGGTAAACGCATTCCGAATCAACCTGATGAGACAGAACCGACGCGTCCCGCTCCATATCCAGCTGAAAGCGTTGCTCGTCCATGTACAGAAGATACCCGGCTTTTCCTCCCGCGTGATAAATCCGATCCACAGCGCGCACGACGCCGGCAGGTGCGCGGAGAGACGCGTTCGCAGGTGGACGGAACGCGCGGGACGCAAACGAGCCGTGCAGAGCGCAACACAACAAAACAACCCGCCACATTATTCCATGTAGTTCAGTCTGAAAACTTTTGGAAACATTACAATCCGAAGTGCAGCTTTAAGATGAGGAATTCCTGCAAACTGAGGCGCACTGGTCCATTAGTGCCGGCGCGCATCTCACGAGTCACTGCAGGAAATACATGAAGGCAAAGAAAACAGCGCGAGTGTGAGTGCAGCGAGAAGTGAACTTGAAGAACAAAACACAAAGTTTCCTCTTAAAAGCACCAGAGACAGAAAGAGAGAGAAAGAGAGAGAGAAAGAGAGAGAGTCCTGCCCCTTTGCGCTCTCCCTCCTCCTCTCATTCTTTACCAACTCTCTCTCTCTCTCTCTCTCTCTCTCTCTCTCTCTCTCTCTCTCTCTGTGTGTGTGTGTGTGTTTGTGTTCAGTTTACAGGTTCATCTCTACTTGTTAGAGGCCAAATGTTTGAAAATGTCCTCACAAACACATAGTGAAACATATTTAAATGTGACTTGTGAATGAAAATGCTGGTTTACTTTAACACTTTACAATAGTTAACATGAACAAACAATGAAAAATACTTTTTCATTAATGTTAATATCATGATTTACTAATACATGATAATACAACAATAAACGCTGTAAAATATATTGCTCATTGTTAGTTCATAACTAATGCATTAATGTCAACAAATCAGACCTTATTGTAAAAAGACACCATACAAGTGTGTGTGTGTGTGTGTGTGTGTGTGTGTGTATTTCTGTGCTGGAACCAATGCAATGTCAGTAAAGAAGGTTTGGTTTAACTACTTTAATGAATAAAAATATTATATTGATGATTTCTCTTTATCTCACTGGACCCAATAATAAACAAACGGGTAATGTGAAAAATGTGGAAGCACACGCTTGACTTTATCTTATAGAGAAAATGAAAAAACCATCATAAAAGCACTATGTATCATACATTATATTTCAGTACTTTTGAAGTCATATGAGAGTTTTGTGTGAGAATAGACCCAGATTTAAGTCATTATTTACTGAAAATCTGAAAATGGCATTTGATGTCAGTGCCATAACATGACATCAAATTAAAGACTCAAAAACAGCACTTTGATGGCTTTTCTTAAAGTGTTATGAAAGTGAAGTCGCGCTGGTCTTTTCTCCTCTATTGTGTCGTATATCCGAGTGAAACGCTTCTGGAACAAGAACAAATGTGGGCGGGGCTTGATTGTGTCTGTGGGGAATTGATTGGATGGTTGTGGTTTGCTATTGGCTGATCTCATGTGAGTGACAGGTTATAGCCCCGCCCACATCATCAGAGAAGAGAAGAGATGCTGCAAGAGGAACTTATTCTCATTCAAAATTATTAATTTTACACAATAATGATCATTTATGACAAACGCTGCAATATTCCATGACAAAATACAAAATTTTAAATTTTTATTTCATGGTGACTTTAATCTTACAAGAGATGATAATTAACAAACTTGGTGATGTTTAAACTCTCCTCCATGAAAACATTTTCAGGACTCAAATTGATCTCAAACAGAATCCTCTCTTGCATAACACATTTCGGATGCTGCTTTTGTGCTGATTCAGACTGGTTAAATCTCCAATAATATCTGACTAATGGGTTTCTGAAGGGATAATTCCCTTTCAAGGGAACTTCGAGCTGCGTCAAACGCTGCGGGAACGCCCCTGCGTTGTGCGTCATGAAGCACGTATGGAATCAGCCCAATGGAGAGATGAAACGTCATAGGCGGGTGACGTCATCGACCAGGAAACTATAAAGCACCCCAAAAACACAAGCGCATTAGCTTCTGTGCTTTCAGTCGCGCTACATGTGAATCTGTCCCTGTGTGATATTGTCTGTCTTACATACCCTGCACCACACAAACAATTTATCCCTATATATATATATATTGAGAGATTATGGCGGACGAACAGCAGTTTAGAAAGTGTGTTCCTCCCTGCTCGCGTTATTTAACGAGCGGGGATACACATGATCTTTGTGTTGTTTGTTTGGGAGTTCAGCATGCCCAGTTTGCTCTCGAGGGAGCAGACTGTGAGCATTGCGAGCGTTTGCCGTTAAGGACGCTCCGCTCCCGCCGGTCGCTCTTTGAGGAGAGCGGTTCGGTGCGCGCTCCCCGCGGTTCGGGTCCCGCTTCTGCCGAGGCAGAGCGGCGGCGCTTATCGTGGGGATCGCAGATGGATCTCACAGCGGGGTTTGAGACGGGCTCTGCCTTATCTCTCCCTTCACCTGTGAGATCCAGTGCCTCAGTCCCGGGTTCGGAAGCACGCGCTGCGGTTTCTTCCGCTCGGGCTGAGGCACCAATGCTGCAGCTATCCAGTTCTGAGGAACTTGATGTTGTTAGTGTTGAGGGAGATGTGGAGGATTCGCCACCCCACACTCCTAAGAGTGATGAGCTTATGGAGGTGTTAACAAGAGCTGTTGAAAAACTTAATATTGAATGGCCAGTGACTAGACAGGAGTCTGTTTCTAAATCAAAGTTGGATGAGAGATTTTTGCCGTCACGTGTGCAGCCTCCACGCCGGTGCCTGCCGTTTTTCCATGATCTCCACACCGAGGTGTCGAAATCATGGAGAAAACCGGTGTCATATAGAGTGTTTAGTCCCCAGACTTCAACATACGCTAATATTATGGGTTGCAGGCATACCAGGCTGATCTGCTAAGGGACATGAGTGAGAGTGAGGAGGTCAGTACTGACGTAGTTCGTGAACTGCGTCAGGCTGCTGATTTATCCCTGCGTGCCACCAGAGAATCGGCCAAATTAATGGGTCGTTCTATGGCAGCTCTGGTGGCCGCAGAAAGACATTTGTGGTTAAATCAGACTAATATTAAAGAGAGAGAAAAAGCTTTTCTTTTAGATGCTCCTCTTTCTCCCATGGGGTTGTTTGGTGATGCTGTGAATTCAGTTATCGATAAATTCCAAGAAGAAAAGAAACAAACTGCAGCTTTTAAAAAGTTTCTTCCCCTTAAAGTTCATGTCCCTGGGGCTGCTGGGCGGGAGCAGCCCCGGCCGTCTTCGAGCTCATCACATAGAGCGCAGCAGAGGCAGAGTGTCGCGTCTCGTGCTCCCCCTGCTGGACAGTGGGCTCAGCCGCGACACTCTCAGCCGAAGCCTTCTCCCAGTAGAACTGATCTGAGGACAGTTATATTGGCTAAGAAGGCTTCGGCTAAGAAGAAGTCCTGACGCCAAGCCGTTCAGGATGCTGAGGGTGGTCCCCACCGAGGCGGAAAGGTGTTCACCTCTTTTTACGGTGCCCATTCCTCCTCGGTGCCCTCAGGGGCTCGTTCTGCCAACCCCGCCTTTATGCCGGGGCACAGACGATCCCAGCGAGCGCTTTCCCGAGGGACGCTCGCTCCCTCTGAGGAGGGTCTCAGAGCGGTCAGACCAGTTGTTCCCTGCCGGTGCGCCGTTACAGGGCGCTGCGTCTGCTGCTCAAGTTACACCAGAGGCCAGTCTCGAGAGGCTGGTACCCTTAGTAGAATTTCTGGCAGAGTGGAAAAGCCTTCCAAAAATATCTCATTGGGTCCTGCAGACAGTAGAAAAGGGTTATGCTATCCAGTTCAGGTGTCGTCCACCAAAATTCAGAGGGGTTCTGCACACAGTGGTGGGCCCCGAGCAGGCTCTGGTATTGGAACAAGAGGTGAAAACGCTCCTTCAAAAAGAGGCTATAGAACGGGTTCCTCCTCCCAGTTTGGAGTCAGGTTATTACAGCCGATATTTCATCGTTCCAAAGAAGGATGGGGGGTTGCGTCCAATTTTAGACCTGCGCATATTGAATCGCTCGGTAGGGAAGCTAAAATTCAAGATGCTCACTATCAAGCAGATCGTGTCTCAAATCAGGTCCGAGGACTGGTTTGTCACGATAGATCTGAAGGACGCATACTTCCATGTGTCCATCCTTCCACAACACAGGAAGTTCCTGAGGTTCGCCTTCGGGGGCGAGGCGTACCAGTACAGGGTTCTTCCGTTTGGCCTAGCTTTATCTCCCCGCACTTTCACGAAATGCATGGATGCAGCACTAGTGCCTCTGAGGCTTCAGGGCATTCGTATTCTCAATTACATCGACGATTGGTTGATTTTAGCTCAGACCGAGCAGATGGCGGTTCGGCATCGAGATGTCGTCCTCGCTCATATCAGAAAGTTGGGGTTGAGGCTGAACGCAAAGAAAAGTGTATTATCTCCTTCCCAGAAGACCACTTTTCTGGGTGTCGTTTGGGATTCGGTATCGATGCGGGCGCGACTCTCTCCGACCCGCATCGCTTCGATTCTCTCAGCTGTGAAACAAGTGAAGCTAGGCCAGCTACTCACTGTCAAGCAGTTTCAGAGACTGTTGGGTCTGATGGCAGCAGCGTCCAACGTTATACCTTGCGGCCTGTTGTACATGAGACCGCTACAGTGGTGGCTCAGGACCAAGGGATTCTCCCCGAGGGGAAATCCGCTCCGCACGTTCAAAGTCACGCGGCGCTGCCTTCGTGCTCTGGTCATGTGGAGAGAAACTTGGTTCCTATCCAAAGGTCCTGTGCTGGGGGCTCTTTGTCGTCGCATAACGCTAACGACGGATGCTTCCCTCACAGGGTGGGGGGCGGTCATGAGTGGTCGCCCAGCCCAAGGTCTGTGGCAGGATCATCATCTTTCGTGGCACATAAATTGTCTAGAGATGTTGGCTGTGTTTCAGGCTCTGAAACACTTCCTAACAGACCTGAGAGGCCATCATGTGTTAGTTCAATCAGACAACACGTCGGTGGTCTCTTATATAAATCATCAGGGGGGCCTGCGGTCTCGCCGGCTTTACAAGTTGGCCCGTCAGATCCTCCTGTGGTCCCAAGGGAAGCTACTATCTCTGAGAGCAATGTATCTCCCTGGGTATTTGAATGTGGTAGCAGACTCCCTGTCGAGGCAGGGGCCGAGGCCAGGGGAATGGAGACTCCACCCCGAGGTGGTGGAGCTCCTTTGGTTGAGTTTCGGTCGCGCCGAGGTGGACCTATTCGCTTCCAAGGAGACCACTCATTGTCATCGGTGGTTCTCCATCACTCTTCCAGCCCCCCTGGGGTTGGATGCTATGGTGCAGCCGTGGCCGAGGTCACGTCTGTACGCCTTTCCCCCGATTGCTCTGTTACCAGGAGTTCTGGAGAGGGTCCGCCGGGACGGGGTCAGTCTACTACTAGTAGCCCCGTTCTGGCCGGCCCGAGTATGGTTTGCGGACCTGATTTCTCTCCTGGACGGTTCTCCTTTGGAGCTCCCGGTCAGGAGGGATCTACTCTCCCAGGCGGGGGGCACGATACTTCACCCCCGCCCAGAATTGTGGAAACTGTGGGCTTGGCCTCTGAGGGGGCCCAGCTCATAGACTCCGGTCTCTCAACCGAGGTTGTTGAGACCATTCTTAACTCCAGAGCTCCATCCACGAGGAAGCTTTATGCCTTGAAGTGGAAACTTTTCACTTCTTGGTGTGGAGAACACCTGCAGGACCCAGTTAACTGCCCAGTGGGTGCAGTGCTGGAATTCCTGCAGGAGCGCTTCTCCACAGGGTTATCCCCCTCCACACTAAAGGTGTATGTGGCGGCACTAGCTGCTTACCACGTCCCTTTCAGTGGAGTTTCTCTTGGGAGACACCCGCTTATAACTCGTTTCCTCCGTGGCACTTTGAGGCTGAGGCCAGCAGTTCGTACGAGGGTGCCGACTTGGGATCTGGCCATTGTATTAGAAGGTCTTTCCCTAGCTCCTTTTGAACCTATCGAAGAAGTTCCCGAGAAGTTTCTCACTTTTAAGACTATCTTTTTGCTTGCTATCTCTTCACTAAAAAGAATCGGAGATTTGCAGGCTCTGTCGGTTTCACCCTCGTGCCTGGAATTTGCACCTGGCATGGTTAAAGCTTTTCTGCATCCTAGACCAGGTTACGTTCCTAAGGTTCCTACTAATATTGTTAGACCTACGGTTCTGCAGGCTTTCTGTCCTCCTCCATTTATGTCATCGGACCAGGAGAAACTTAATTCACTCTGCCCTGTTAGGGCATTAGACGCTTATGTCCACAGAGCTGCCCTGTGGAGGAAATCAGAACAACTTTTTGTATGTTTCGGGCCACCCAGGAAAGGGTGTCCGGCGTCTAAACAGAGAATGAGCAAGTGGGTGGTTGAGGCTATCTCACTTGCTTATGAGTCGGCTGGCCAGCCTTCACCTTTGGTTGTCCGAGCTCACTCTACCAGGAGTATGGCTGCTTCTAAAGCTCTTTTGTCGGGGGTTTCCCTGAGTGATGTTTGTGATGCGGCTGGATGGTCTTCACCGCATACTTTTATTAAGTTCTATGACCTAGACTTAAGCTCTACCCCTGGGGCACAGGTGCTCTCGTCCTCTGTGCGCTAGTCTCACATGACGGTCATTTGGTCCTATGGCGACGTGGGTATTCGCGTTCCCGCAGCGTTTGACGCAGCTCGAAGTTCCCTTGAAAGGGAACGTCTCGGTTACGTATGTAACCCTAGTTCCCTGATAGGGAACGAGACGCTGCGTCGCTCCGCCATACTCCCGGCACTCCCGTTAGCGCTTCCTTCAAGCCTATCAGAAGCTAATGCGCTTGTGTTTTTGGGGTGCTTTATAGTTTCCTGGTCGATGACGTCACCCGCCTATGACGTTTCATCTCTCCATTGGGCTGATTCCATACGTGCTTCATGACGCACAACGCAGGGGCGTTCCCGCAGCGTTTGACGCAGCGTCTCGTTCCCTATCAGGGAACTAGGGTTACATACGTAACCGAGACGTTTTCGATTACTTATAATCAGCACGTTCAGCATCGTCAACATGAATCTGAGAGAGAAACGTGACATCATGAAGGGAATCCTCTATTCTGGGAAACCCGGTTCAATAGTGTATAAACCCCCACAGGCGATGACACACGGGGTATTGTGCACTAGTGAGGGCTTCAGTGTGCACTGTATTATGACATCATCACAACAACAACAACAACAACAACAACAGATCTCAACGAAGCTTAAAGAGACACACTGCAAAAAATGATGTTCTTCCTTTGCATTTTTGTCAGAATTAAGTGAATAGAACAAATATCTGCTAGTAGGGTCAGAAAAATAATCCTATTTTCCCTTTGAATGGTTTTTTGAACTGATATTTGTTCTTGTTTTAAGCATAAAGTCCCTTCATGTGTATTATTTTTTATAGGGATGCACTGATATGAAATTTTTGGCCGATACCGATATTTGGAAGCCGATAACCGATATATTGGCTGATTAATCTAAAACCAAATTTTCATATCATTTTGAGACCCTGATTACAAAAACAAAAGTCTCACCATTAAATCCATGTCCCGAGCACACGATTATACTGTGCTCATGAACTTTATGAAGCCGATATGACAGACTTGCGCTGCACTTTCTGTATTTTCCTTTTTTTTGTAGTGATTTCAATCATATTTTAAGCAGTTTGAAACCCTCATGTTGAACAGTGCGGATCTAAAGCGTCTCAGCTGAAGGAAATAATCATTATTTATCGACTTTAATATATCAGACAAATGTTCTTATCAAGACGATAACGATAACATTCAAAATGATCATATATTCTGGACGATATATCGTGCATATCTACTTTTTTATCTTTGTATCTTAATGAGAATGAATGCGAAATATGAAGTGTCATAAAATGTAACTATGGTACATTGCGCTAGATTTGAAGTCCAAGAACCATGGACATATTTTACATTTCCAGGTTTCTTATCATAGTTGAGTAAACTATGGAAAGTACATTTAAATGTAGTCATTTAGCAGACGCCTTTATCCTAAGTGACTTACAAATGATGACTGAAGCAAGTGATTCATCATGAAGAGGCAAACAACTAAAGAAGTGCTCAAAATACAACGTTTCAGACATTGCTTAGAGTAGCATAAGGGGATTAAAGGAAAAGGAAAGGGTTAAAAAATGCTTTTTTGCATACAACAAATTGAAAGCATTTTCATTCTTGCACAGGACTGTATGTTGGAGCTTTGAAAGCTTGAGCTTCCTGTAGTTGAGTAGCATTATTTTAATAATTGAATACAGCACTTTCTTCACACTGATGACCTGAGCTTTGAGGTGATGGATAATTTATGGCGCATCCAGAATAGAAGAGACCGGGACAAAAGCACCGGCATGTACGGTCACGCTCGCGCAATCTAAATTATGTGGCATTAAGAGAATATTTATTACATCTTCAGGCGAGCTGGCGGTGTTGTGCCAGCGCTGGATCTGTTGTGTAATACGAGTCGCTATTCGAAATGGCACACGGAGCCAAATCGCGATTTGAATTGCATGACACTTCACGGTTCTCCTGTTTACTGAAGCTGAGTCACTTCATAGTGTTTCCCAGAGGAGCTGTCACACACACCACACACACTACAGGGATATTTACAGTCTTACTGTATGTGCAACTGCAATATCTACTGGAAAAATACAGTTCTTCTCACACTCCAAGCTCATATGTCTTTCTGGTCCCACTTTATAGTGGCTTTAAATATTATGTACTTACATTGAAAAATATGTACAATGTACTTATTGTGTTTATGTTGTACTGTAAAACACTTGTGCTGCTATTGAGGTGTGATACGGGTAAGGTTAGGGTCAGGTGTGTGTGATACGGGTAAGGTTAGGGACAGGTGTGTGTGTGATACGGGTAAGGTTAGGGTCAGGTGTGTGTGTGATACGGGTAAGGTTAGGGACAGGTGTGTGTGATACGGGTAAGGTTAGGGACAGGTGTGTGTGATACGGGTAAGGTTAGGGACAGGTGTGTGTGTGATACGGGTAAGGTTAGGGTCAGGTGTGTGTGATACGGGTAAGGTTAGGGACAGGTGTGTGTGTGATACGGGTAAGGTTAGGGTCAGGTGTGTGTGTGATACGGGTAAGGTTAAGGTCAGGTGTGTGTGATACGGGTAAGGTTAGGGTCAGGTGTGTGTGATACGGGTAAGGTTAGGGTCAGGTGTGTGTGATACGGGTAAGGTTAGGGTCAGGTGTGTGTGATACCGGTAAGGTTAGGGTCAGGTGTGTGTGATACGGGTAAGGTTAGGGACAGGTGTGTGTGTGATACGGGTAAGGTTAGGGACAGGTGTGTGTGATACGGGTAAGGTTAGGGTCAGGTGTGTGTGATACGGGTAAGTTTAGGGACAGGTGTGTGTGTGATACGGGTAAGGTTAGGGACAGGTGTGTGTGATACGGGTAAGGTTAGGGACAGGTGTGTGTGATACGGGTAAGGTTAGGGACAGGTGTGTGTGATACGGGTAAGGTTAGGGACAGGTGTGTGTGATACGGGTAAGGTTAGGGACAGGTGTGTGTGATACGGGTAAGGTTAGGGTCAGGTGTGTGTGATACGGGTAAGGTTAGGGACAGGTGTGTGTGTGATACGGGTAAGGTTAGGGACAGGTGTGTGTGATACGGGTAAGGTTAGGGACAGGTGTGTGTGATACCGGTAAGGTTAGGGACAGGTGTGTGTGATACGGGTAAGGTTAGGGACAGGTGTGTGTGATACGTGTAAGGTTAGGGACAGGTGTGTGTGATACGGGTAAGGTTAGGGACAGGTGTGTGTGATACGGGTAAGGTTAGGGACAGGTGTGTGTGATACGGGTAAGGTTAGGGACAGGTGTGTGTGATACGGGTAAGGTTAGGGACAGGTGTGTGTGATACGGGTAAGGTTAGGGACAGGTGTGTGTGATACGGGTAAGGTTAGGGACAGGTGTGTGTGATACGGGTAAGGTTAGGGACAGGTGTGTGTGATACGGGTAAGGTTAGGGACAGGTGTGTGTGATACGGGTAAGGTTAGGGACAGGTGTGTGTGATACGGGTAAGGTTAGGGACAGGTGTGTGTGGTATGGGTCGGTTTGAGGTGTAAGGGACGGGTCAACAGTGTAATTACATGCAGGTATATACAAAATATAAGAACGATGTAAAAACATGTATGTACACTATAAGTCCACTGTATCAAATTATTAGTTTCAATGTAAATACATAGTACTTAAAGCCACTTAATATAAAGTGGGTCCGTCTTTCTTTATCAGTGAAACACAAAAGAAGAATGTTCAAGTTATTTATTTATTTTTAGCATTCCTGTCGCTCAAATGATTTTGCATGAATGGTTTTAAAACTATGGTGTACCTTGAATGCATTAATGCAATGTAAGTACCTTAGGACAAAAGCATCCGCTAATGTAAAATGTCTTTATCGGTCAAAATTTTGGAGCAATTACAATTTTCAAATGTTACCAAGGCTGCATTTTGATCCAAAATACAGTAAAAATTTTGAAATATTATTATAATTTAAATCAGCTGTTTTCTATGTGAATATATATTAAAGTGTAATTTATTCCTGTGATCAGAGCTGAATTTTCAGCATCATTACTCCAGTCGTCAGTGTCACATGATCCTTCAGAAATCAGTATATGATTTGTTAAGAAAAGGTTGCACAGCACATCTTGACACAATATATTTAAATGCACACTAAATGGATTTGTTGAAGTGATGTTTTTATGTGTATTTTAACAATGTAAGTATCATTTTTTGGGGGTAAACTCATTCTTTTAACTATTCCATTTCCACTGAGGCCAGTGCAGAGTGTGTGACGCCCCACACACACACACACACACACACCGTACCGCTGCTGTTCTACAGGAGTGTGTGGGAGTTCACAGGAGAACACTGTGTACTATCACGTATGTTTCACAGTGACGGTGTCGTCCACCTCACAATCAGCTCTTATTAAACCAATCAAAACCACACACACAATCAACAGACCAGAACCCTGTGCAGTACAAATGATTTACATTTAAATGATTAAATTGATCTTTAATTCTTTGATAATCAGTTTAATGGTTTTATTAAAATGGATGGATATTATAGATTTAAAAAAAAATCATCCAGACTTCTCGTAATAAATTCAGTGTTATGATATAAACATAATAGATTAATGCACTGTTATAAATCACTCTATTTACTCTCTTAATTCATGTTCCTTCTCTTATTGTGGATGATTCATCAGTGACGTAATTATAACTAAAACCTCTTTCATAAGAATGTAATAACATACTTCAGCTCTAAAACAACTTCGAAACCCATTTTACTTCCATGCTGTGATGCACTTCACAGTTAAACAGGATATTCATGAGAAATAAATGATTTTATCCTTAAGTTTGTCTGTTTCATACTCAATTGATATAGTTAACATTAAGGCTACGTCCACACTGGCTACGTTAACATTAAGGCTACGTCCACAACTGCATTTACTTACAGTCTGGAAATGTCCCGTTCACACAGCAACTTACAGTTTTGTCTCGAACACTATGACTTTAAGCCATAGTCGTTCATATGCGATTAGATAAGTAAATGTTATGTTTTATGGTTATGTGGCATTTCCCCCCTGTAGTCAATAATTATATCATCTTTGATCTCCAAAATTACATATTTAAATGTTTTTTCCTTGAAAAAAGTTCTTCATGCCTCAAAATATCTTGAATGTAACTCGACACCCTTGCCTAATTTAGTATTCACGACTCTATGAATATGTAAATTAACCCCGCCTCCACTCACTTTAGCTCAGAGATCCACTCGTTGACGATCACACGTTGATCTGATTGGTTACAAGGTAGTTTGTGACGTCAGAAACACCAGCGATTTCAAAGCGTGTTTTTGAGACTGTCTTTGGTTCACTGCAGTTTTAAGGAGAAAATACTCAGCAATGCTGTCGACTTATGAATTTACACATGATTTGTCTTAAAGCATATTAAAAACACCACATAGACATATAAACAACATTAAAAACTGGATTTTCACCACAGGGGGCCTTTAATGCCAAATGCGAACAAATAGTATAGTATATCGTCCTATGATACAGATAATGTCGGACATGCTTTATATAAAAAGTCAGTTTTGATTTCCTGTGACTTTTAACGCTTTTAATGTCAGATGCTTTTAAACATCAGATATCAGGGCTGTTGTTTTTCCTGTGGTTAAAACATGTTTATTCAGAGCCGTCCGTGAAGAAGCTCTCATCTCTCACCTTTCTGCCAGCGGATTGAGAGGAAAGTTGTGATTCCTGAGTCTCTTGGGGGTCGGCGGAGGATGTTTGCTCAGGTTACAGCGATGTGAGAAACCACAGCCGATGTGTGAGAGGTGTGTGTGTGTGTGTGTGTGTGTGTTTTGGGTGATGAATGCATTGGGATCTTTAGAGGAATTGCTGTAACCCACAGCTCACCTTTGGCTCAGGCCTTGACCTGCTAACAGAGATTAAAACGAGCAAAGATTGAGACACGAGGAGGACGACTTAAAAACAGGTGGAGGGAAACATTATGTCCTCAAAACAAAACCACTCAGAAAAGACAAGAGTGATCTTTAAAATAGTGATTGAGGCTATAGAAATGAGTTTTCTGCTGTCTGAGAATTTAATGCTATTGAATGACCTGAACTTATATCTCTTTTATCTATGTTGTTGGTTAAAATCTAATGTGAAACTAGTTGCTTTTGTCATAGTGAGGCCAGATGCAATTGTAATTTGTGAAATAAAAATGAACCAAATCCTCAAACTACTAAAAATAAGTTTCATTTCACAATGAAATTTGATTTTATATGAACACACAATCTGCATTATCTCACTAAAAAATAAATACATTAATTATAGGCCTATATTCATAAAAAACACACATATACATAGGTTTCTCTTACACTCACCAAGGCAGCATTTATTTGACCAAAATACAGTAAAAATTGTGAAATATTCTTGGAAACGACACTTGGTTACTAACGTAACCTCGGTTCTCTCTAGATGAGGGAATGAGTGTTGCGTAAGCTAGCTTACGCAACACTCATTAGTTAACTAAGTTACTTAGTTACTTTTTATGGAATGTAATGCGTTACATTACTTTTGCGTTACTTTTTCTCACCTGCATGGGCTTGTTTGTTTGTTTTTTAATAACAGCTAAAACAATCTATTTTTGCCAATTGTTAAGGCCCTTTCACATCAAAAGTTAAATGAATAAGCCTAAGGCTGAAGGAAATGCATATTTACTACTGTACAGTAAAGGGCGCCGCTCAAACAAACCTTTCAGCTGCTGCTGTTCTTGATTAAATAACAATAGGATACAGGAGAAGGAAGTTCAACACACTTATTTCTAAACCTAATCTAAAGTCATTTTTGCTTATTAGTATGGTTGAATTAGATCATTGTAGGTCAGCAGCAAAGACATTGGTTAATAAAGTGAGATTAAATACATAAAGTATATTTGTGTAATTTAACATAGTTAATTATAAAACTTTTGCACAAAATTCTGAGATTGTATTTGACTGTTTTTATTCATTTTGAGGAATACTGAATGTTTTTGTGCAAGTGAGATGAGTAAATGCATGTTCAATGCAAATGCACACAACACCTCACTTTATTTCTCTCAACATGGGGACAGGAGAGCTGTCAGTCAATAAATGTGAAAAAGTAACTAGCGTTACTTATTTGAAAAAGTAACTCAGATATTTTGTTGTAAATTGAAAAAATAATGCGTTTGTAACGCTGGCAGGAGGAATGAAGCAGAGAGCGAATCCAAATGCAAGCACTTTAATTATCTAACAGACAAGTAATCCAAAAAACTCTAAACTCAGAAAAAGGCACACAGGACACAGAACTAGGAACATCAAACAACGACCGACAAACACCAACTGAAGAACAAGGGTATAAATACACAGGCAAACAAGCTAAACAAGATAACAAGGGGGCGTGGCTAATCAGAAACACATGGGGAGACTAATCAACAGAACGGGGAACAGCTGAACATGTACAGACAGGGAAACACATGACAGACAAGAACAAGGAACAAAACACAACGCCCACACCGTGACATAGCCCCCCCCCCTATGGGCGGCTCCCGACGCCCCTTGAGACAAAAACAAAACAAAACAAAAAAAAACACTAAAGTTCAGGAGGGTGGTGAAGTGGAGGCGGTCTTGGGGGAGGGACGGAGGGCCAGGTTCGTGGAGTGAGGGTGGACCTGGACCGTGGGTGGAGCAGGCTGAGCAGGCGACCCCTCGGGCGGCCAGGGCGGTGAAGACCCCTCGGGCGGCCAGGGCGGTGAAGACCCCTCGGGCGGCCAGGGCGGTGAAGACCCCTCGGGCGGCCAGGGCGGTGAAGACCCCTCGGGCGGCCAGGGCGGTGAAGTGCCCTCGGGCGGCCAGGGCGGTGAAGACCCCTCGGGCGGCCAGGGCGGCGACCCAGGCGCAGGAACAGCAGACACCGGCGCAGGAACAGCAGACACCGGCTCAGGAACAGCAGACACCGGCTCAGGCGGCCAGGGCGGTGACTCAGGCGCAGGAACAGCAGACACCGGCTCAGGAACAGCAGACACCGGCTCAGGAACAGCAGACACCGGCCCAGGAACAGCAGACACCGGCTCAGGAACAGCAGACACCGGCTCAGGAACAGCAGACACCGGCTCAGGAACAGCAGACACACACACTGGCTCGGGCTCGGGAACAGACAACACACACACTGGCTCTGGCTCTGGAACAGACAACACACACACTGGCTCTGGCTTGGGAACAGACAACACACACACTGGCTCTGGCTCCGGAACAGACAACACACACACTGGCTCTGGCTCGGGAACAGACAAAACACACTCGGGCTTGGGAACAGACCACACACACACTGGCTCGGGAACAGACAACACACACACTGGCTCGGGAACAGACAACACACACACCGGCACTGGCCCGGGAACAGACAACACACACACCGGCTCTGGCTCGGGAACAGACAACACACACACTGGCTCTGGCTCGGGAACAGACAACACACACACTGGCTCTGGCTCGGGAACAGACAACCCACACACTGGCTCGGGCTCAGGAACAGACAACACACACTCGGGCTCGGGAACAGACAACACACACACTGCCTCGGGCTCAGGAACAGACAACACACACACTGGCTCGGGAACAGACAACACACACACTGGCTTGGGCTCGGGAACAGACAACACACACTTGGGCTCGGGAACAGACCACACACACACTGGCTCGGGAACAGACAACACACGCACTGGCTCAGGAACAGACAACACACACACTGGCTCTGGCTCGGGAACAGACAACACACACACTGGCTCGGGCTCGGGAACAGACAACACACACACTGGCTCGGGAACAGACCACACACACACTGGCTCGGGAACAGACAACACACAGAATGGCTCGGGAACAGACACTGGCTCCGGTTCTGGAACAGACACCAGAACAGAAACAGCCACAAGGACAGACGTAAACACAGAAACAAACATAGAGCGATCAGGTTCAGGCGTGACTTGAACAGTCTCTGAATCGGCAGACGTGACTTGAACAGTCTCTGGATCGGCAGACGTGACTTGAACAGCCTCTGGATCGGCAGACGTGACTTGAACAGCCTCTGGATCGGC
This sequence comes from Siphateles boraxobius, assembly GCF_051911475.1. Classification (NCBI taxonomy): domain Eukaryota; kingdom Metazoa; phylum Chordata; class Actinopteri; order Cypriniformes; family Leuciscidae; genus Siphateles; species Siphateles boraxobius. The sequence continues at coordinate 352,901 of NW_027509207.1, read as the reverse complement.
AGACGTGACTTGAACAGCCTCTGGATCGGCAGACGTGACTTGAACAGCCTCTGGATCGGCAGACGTGACTTGAACAGCCTCTGGATCGGCAGACGTGACTTGAACAGTCTCTGGATCGGCAAACGTGACTTGAACAGCCTCTGGATCGGCAGACGTGACTTGAACAGCCTCTGGATCGGCAGACGTGACTTGAACAGCCTCTGGATCGGCAGACGTGACTTGAACAGCCTCTGGATCGGCAGACGTGACTTGAACAGCCTCTGGATCGGCAGACGTGACTTGAACAGCCTCTGGATCGGCAGACGTGACTTGAACAGCCTCTGGATCGGCAGACGTGACTTGAACAGCCTCTGGATCGGCAGACGTGACTTGAACAGCCTCTGGATCGGCAGACGTGACTTGAACAGCCTCTGGATCGGCAGACGTGACTTGAACAGCCTCTGGATCGGCAGACGTGACTTGAACAGCCTCTGGATCGGCAGACGTGACTTGAACAGCCTCTGGATCGGCAGACGTGACTTGAACAGCCTCTTGATCGGCAGACGTGACTTGAACAGCCTCTTGATCGGCAGACGTGACTTGAACAGCCTCTGGATCGGCAGACGTGACTTGAACAGCCTCTGGATCGGCAGACGTGACTTGAACAGCCTCTGGATCGGCAGACGTGACTTGAACAGCCTCTGGATCGGCAGACGTGACTTGAACAGTCTCTGGATCGGCAGACGTGACTTGAACAGTCTCTGGATCGGCAGACGTGACTTGAACAGTCTCTGGATCGGCAGACGTGACTTGAACAGTCTCTGGATCGGACGGGACCAGCGGCGAGGACTCTGGGCTGACAGGAAGTACAGGGAGGACTTCCAGGCATTGCGGGACGCGGGAAGTCCTCTTCCTCTTCCGTCTCCGAGAGCGAGAGGACGCTGTGCTGGACGGGACCAGCGGTGAGGGCGCTGTGCTGGACGGGACCAGCGGTGAGGGCGCTGTGCTGGACGGGACCAGCGGTGAAGGCTCTGTGCTGGACGGGACCAGCGGTGAAGGCTCTTTGCTGGACGGGACCAGCGGTGAAGGCTCTTTGCTGGACGGGACCAGCGGTGAAGGCTCTGTGCTGGACGGGACCAGCGGTGAAGGCTCTGTCCTGGACGGGACCAGCGGTGAAGGCTCTGTGCTGGACGGGACCAGCGGTGAAGGCTCTGGCCGAACGTTGCTGACGTGAAGCTCTGGCCGGACGTGGCTGACGTGAAGCTCTGGCCGGACATGGCTGACGTGAAGCTCTGGCCGGACGTGGCTGACGTGAAGCTCTGGCCGGACGTGGCTGACGTGAAGCTCTGGCCGGACGTGGCTGACGTGAAGCTCTGGCCGGACGTCGCTGACGTGAAGCTCTGGCCTGACGTGGCTGACGTGAAGCTCTGGCCGGACGTGGCTGACGTGAAGCTCTGGCCGGACGTGGCTGACGTGAAGCTCAGGCATGTCGTGGTGAAGCTCAGGCATGTCTTGGTGAACGTGTAGAACAGGTGATGACGTGGCGTGCCACGGGAGGAAGCTCTCCAGACATCTGGTGAGTGCCTCTCTCCAGTCCAGACCGGAGAGATCGGGGAGCTCCCTCGGGTCGACCTCCTTATCCGCGATCTGTCCAGCGAACTCCCGGTCTAGCCTGTGAAGATCAGGCGAGATCCGTGCTGCTGGATTCATATTTGGTCGGTCGTTCTGTAACGCTGGCAGGAGGAATGAAGCAGAGAGCGAATCCAAATGCAAGCACTTTAATTATCTAACAGACAAGTAATCCAAAAAACTCTAAACTCAGAAAAAGGCACACAGGACACAGAACTAGGAACATCAAACAACGACCGACAAACACCAACTGAAGAACAAGGGTATAAATACACAGGCAAACAAGCTAAACAAGAAAACAAGGGGGCGTGGCTAATCAGAAACACATGGGGAGACTAATCAACAGAACGGGGAACAGCTGAACATGTACAGACAGGGAAACACATGACAGACAAGAACAAGGAACAAAACACAACGCCCACACCGTGACAGCGTTACTTTACTAGTTACTTGAAAAAGTAATCTGATTACGTAACGGAAGTTACTTGTAATAAGTTACCCCCAACACTGGAAACGAGGCATTTGAAACAACGCCTCGGCTCTTTTTGAGAGTTCGCAGGGCAAACACAAGTTCAATAAGGAAAGGATATGAGCGCCGGATAGCGCAGCAGGAACGGCGGTGAAGCGGCGAAGATGGCCAACTCCTGTTCTGCGAAGCAGATAGCTCGTCCCGCTGAAAGGCTTTTTGAGGGCGCAGGCTTCTCCAGAGATTCAGCGATGAGGAGTCTTTGCTGAAGAGGTGAAAAATCAAAGAACATCCTATCTAGACACTGCTTATATAGACATAAGCCACCCCCATTCTGGCGGGACGTGACGCGCCAGGGCGCCCGCACCCTCATTGGTGCTTACGTCACGAATAGTCCATTGATAGGCTGCAGCAGCTGCTGCAGAGCAACCAATAGGCACGCGAGCTGCTTTGCCTAGGTCTGCTCTGTGCAGCAATGCGTTTTAAATTATTGCAAAATTAAGGATAATTTTTGGCTTCAGTAGTCTCGAGAAAAGAGGTTTTCCCGTAGCATAAGGTAGCTTACGCAACACGAGAGTACTCTCGTAAGAGAACAACTGTTTTCTATGTGAATATATAGTAAAGTGTAATTTATTCCTGTGATCAAAGCTGAATTTTCAGCATCATTACTCCAGTCCTCAGTGTCACATGATCCTTCAGAAATCAGTATAATATGATGATCTGATGCTCAAGAAACATTTATGATTATTATTCTTAACAACAGTTTCATATGTTGTTATTAGTCAAGTCAAGTCAAGTCAAGTCAAGTCAAATATATTTATATAGCGCTTTTCACAATACAGATTGTATCAAAGCTGCTTCACAGTATCAATCAAAACAACTTAACAATGTTTGTTTATTACTGGACATCCTAGTTTGGTAGAGCTGATCAATGGTATGATTGGTTAATTAATTTGAATATCCCCAACTGAGCAAGCCAAAGGCAACAGTGGCAAGGAACCGAAAAAACTCCATCCAGTGACCTAATGGTGTCCTAACACTCCATGAAATGACCCAATGGAGAAAAAAAAAACCTTGTGAGAACCCAGGCTCAGTCGGGGGCCAGTTCTCCTCTGGCGTTTATGAACTAGAGGCCAAATTTACAGTAACTGTAAGATAAAAAATGTATATGAATGCCTGGCTAAATAGATGCGTCTTCAGTCTAGTTTTAAACTGGGAGAGAGAGTCTGAGCTACGAACAATATCAGGAAGGCTTTTCCAGAGCTTCGGAGCTAAATGTGAAAATGCTCTGCCTCCTTTGGTGGATCTGGATATCCTAGGAATGACCAGAAGCCTAGAATCTAGTGATCTTAAAGAGCGCGATGGATTGTAAGGCGATAGAAGATCCGTTAAATAGACTGGAGCTAAACCATTTAGAGCTTTATAAGTCAAAAGTAATACCTTGTATTTAATACGGAACTTTATAGGTAACCAATGAAGTGATGATAAAATCGGTGTTATATGATCATATTTTCTTGATCTAGTAAGAACTCTAGCGGCTGCATTTTGCACTAACTGTAGCTTGTTTATTGAAGATGCAGGACAACCAGCTAATATAGCATTACAGTAATCTAGTCTCGAGGTCATGAATGCATGAACTAACTTTTCTGCATCAGAGACTGATAGCATATTACGTAGCTTAGCAATGTTTCTAAGGTGGAAAAAGGCTGTTTTTGTAACATATGAAATATGCTTTTCAAAAGACAGGTTGCGGTCTAGTATAACACCCAGGTCTTTTACTGTAGCGGATAAAGTAACAGGGCATCCTACTATGTTAAAGTCGTGCTGTGAAGGGTTTTGTGGACGGTTTTTAGAACCGATAAGTATTACCTCTGTCTTGTCTGGATTTAATAAAAGAAAATTACGCGTCATCCAATCTTTTATATCATTAACACAATCTGTCAATTTGGATAATTTAGCGTATTCATCTGGCCGTGATGAAATATATATTTGAGTGTCATCAGCATAACAATGGAAACTAATTCCATGTTTCCTTAGAATATTACCAAGTGGCAGCATATATATTGAGAATAAAAAAGGGCCTAACACAGATCCCTGCGGCACTCCATAGTTTGCCGAAGTTATAATCGATTTTTCTCCATTTAAGTAGACGAAATGGTAGCGGTCAGATAAGTATGACCTGAACCAGCGTAATGCTTGTCCTTGAACACCAGTGTAATTTTGTAGTCGATCTAAGAGTATTGTGACATCTATAGTATCGAACGCAGCACTAAGATCAAGTAAAACTAATACTGAGATACAGCCTTGGTCCGAAGCTAAAAGTAAATAATTTGTGATTCTAACAAGCGCAGTTTCAGTGCTATGATGTGGCCTGAATCCAGACTGAAACTTTTCATAGATGTCGTTTTCTTGCAAGAAAGAGCCGAGTTGAGCGGACACAACTTTTTCTAATATTTTTGACATAAATGGAAGATTCGAAATGGGTCTATAATTTGCTAGGTTATTTGGATCTAATTGTGGTTTCTTAATAAGAGGTTTTATAACTGCCAGCTTGAACGTTCTTGGAACATGACCTAAAGATAAAGATGAGTTAATAATATTGAGAAGAGGCTCTTCCACTATAGGTAACACTTCTTTCAGTAGTTCAGTTGGTATAGGATCTAATAAACATGTTGTTGTTTTAGATGAAGTGATAAGTTTATTTAACTCTTTTTGTTCTATGGTTGTAAAGCATTATAATTGTTCTTGCGGGGTGACAATTGCGGCTGAATTATAAGGCGCGAGCAGAGATCGAACGTTTACGATTTTGATTCTGATGCTTTAAATTTTCTAGGTGAAGTTCATGAAATCATTACTACTAAACTGTAACGAGGTATTTTGTTCAGACGACGTCTGTTTATTTGTTAGTCTAGCCACGGTATTAAATAAAAACCTTGGATTATTTCGGTTGTTTTCTATTAATTTGCTGAGGTGCTCCGCCCTGGCCGTTTTAAGGGCCTTTTTATAATGTGACATACTGTCTTTCCACGCGAATCTAAAGACCTCTAAATTAGTTTTTTTCCATTTACGCTCTAAATTACGGGTTTCTCTCTTTAAAACATACGTAGTATTATTGTACCATGGTGCTATACTTTTTTCTCTGACCTTTTTTAATCTAATGGGTGCAACAATATCCAATGTTCTAGAGAGAATGGAGCTCATAGTGCTAGTTAGTTCGTCTAGTTCATCTGTTTGTTTGGGTTCAGGCAGCAGCTGGGACAGATCAGATAAGCTATTTGAGAAATGATCTATGGTGGATGGACGAATTGTTCTACCTGGTCGATAACGTGGCGCAGCATGACATATTATAGCAGTGCGTAATATGCAAGTTACCAAGTAGTGGTCAGTGACATCATCACTTTGCGGTACAATATCTATATCGGTTGGATCGGTTCCATATGATATAATTAAATCGAGTGTATGATTAAGACGATGAGTTGGTCCGGTGACGTTTTGCTTGACCCCGAAGGAGTTTAATAAATCTGTAAACGCAACCCCTAACGCATCATTTAAATTATCTACGTGTATGTTAAAATCTCCAACAATTAATGCTTTATCGACGTTGACCAAAAGATCTGATAGAAAGTCAGCAAACTCTTTTAGGAAATTGGCGTAAGGCCCTGGAGGTCTATATACAGTAGCCAATGCTAGAGATAATAGGGATTTTTTTCTTACATCTAAGAGCGTAACATTTAGCACAAGCACTTCAAACGAATTAAACCTATGACGAGTTTTCTGAGTAACATTAAGGGTATCTCTGTAAATTGTTGCAACACCGCCGCCACGACCGATCAGACGGGGCTCATGCTTATAACAGTATCCTGGCGGAGTAGACTCATTTAGACCGAAATAATCATTTGGTTTAAGCCAGGTTTCAGTAAGGCACAGAACATCGAAATTATTATCTGTGACCATTTCATTTACAATAACCGCCTAAGGTGTGAGCGATCTAATGTTTAGGAGACCTAGCTTTAGAAATTGTTTTTGTTCACTACTAGCGAGATTTTTTGTTTTAATAACAATTCGATTTTTTCTAGATCCCGCAGTAGATTTATTATTTGATCTTAGTAAACGAGGAATAGACACAGTTTCTATGCAATGTTCTACACTAGTATTAATATCAATTAAATTGGTGCAGTAGAGACTGTGATTTGGATTTTTGGTTACTAGTCAAACGGTATTTAACATCTTGGAGATGTTATCCGACAGAAGATCCGCCCCGATTCTACTTGGGTGTAAGCCATCAGCGCGGGAGAGCCTTGGTCGCTCCCAAAACAGATTCCAATTATTTAGAAAAATCAGTTTCTGCTCATTGCACCATGACAATAACCATTCATTTAGCGCGAATAATCTACTGAACTTTTCATGCCCTCGTCGGTACGTAGGAAGCGGTCCAGACACAATAATCGATGTTTCAGGCGATGTGCTGCGTACCGTATCGTTAAGGCTCCTGAAGTCTTTCTTCAGAACCTCCGTCTGCCGCAGCCTAATGTCGTTCACTCCCGCGTGCAGCACAACAGCTCCGACGCGCTCGTCACCGTTCAAGATCTCAGTTACCCGCGCAGTGATTTCGAGAACACGAGCACCAGGAAAGCAGTGACTGTGCACCTTACTTTTACCTAACGTAGCGTGGACGTGTCGGACGGTGGAATCGCCGATGATCACAGCATCGCGTTCCGTTTCACGAAGAGGGGAGAATCGGTTCTGAGTGGAGATCTCGAAAACCGGGAGGGGCGAAAAGATTCTTGTCCTGGCTCGCGGCTTCCGCGGAACCACCCAGGCTTCGTGGTGGTGTGTTGGAGCCGGAGTGAATGAAACCATGGCTGATCGTGACCTGGACGCTCGGGACCAATGCTGAGAAACGCACGGAGTAGACGAGGTCAGCGTCAGCGGGTTACTAACGTTAATCACTGATCCGTGTGCATCAGTGCGTGATGTTTCAAGAGCTAAACGCCGGTCTCTCAGCTCAGCTTGTCTCTCTAGAAGGTCACGGATCTGCTTTTCTACAGCTTCTAATTCAGACTGCACCGCGAGCAATTCAGATTTGTTCTCATCTGCACCAAAAGGTAGATAACATACACCTGATATATTCGCCATTTTAACAGATGGACAGTAAGTTAGCAATGATGCAACCAGTGATGCTATTAATATTTATACTAATTTATGACTCAAGTCTTGGGTAAAAAACGTCTTTTTAGTGGTATGGGTTTAATGTAGACGCACGATAGACGGGAAAACAAACAAACTCACAGCAGGCAACGAGGCTGACAAAAGCAGTCGATCGCAGGGCGAGCAGCAGTGAAGCAGTGTCTCGCTCTACGACCAACAATCAATGTTCAAACCGTATTTGCGGTTCCAGCCGTATAATGGCCAACAGTCCGAGTTGTAATTATGAGTTAAATGATGGTTCAGAACAGAATAAAGAGAGAAATACGGAAAAACAGAAGGAAATACGAAGTTAATACGAGGCTTAGACAGCCACGACGCAAACAAACTCACAGCTCACAGCAGGCAGCGAGGCGGACAAAAGCAATCGAGCAATCGATCAGTATCGATTATCGAGTATTGTTATCGAGTGTTGTTAGTCTTAACAACAGTTTCATTTATATTATTCAAATATAATTCATATTCATATATTTGTGAACTGTGGATAGTGTTGCCTTTAAAATGCATAATTCCCAGTCAAAGAACATGAATGGCTCAGAGTACAACGTCACATTTTGTCATCTTGGAATTACAGTAATACGACATGGAGTGAATGCAGAATATGGCTTTGAGTATTTGTGTTCTTGATGTCGCCGCACAGATTCCCGAGATCCTGAACGGTGACGAGCGCGTCGGAGCTGTGGTCCTACACGCCGGGACGAACGACATCAGGCTGCGGCAGACGGAGGTTCTGAAGAAGGACTACAGAAGCCTGATCGAGACGGTTCGCAGCACATCGCCTGAAGCAACTATCATCGTGTCTGGACCGCTTCCCACGTACCGACTAGGACAAGAAAGGTTCAGTAGATTATTTGCTCTAAATGAATGGTTAATGTCATGGTGTAATGAACAGAAACTGCTCTTTGTAAATAATTGGAATCTGTTCTGGGAGCGACCTAGGCTCTACCGTGCTGATGGCCTGCACCCCAGCAGAATCGGAGCGGCTGTTCTGTCCGACAACATCTCCAAGACGTTACACACCATATGACTAGTAAGTCAAAGTCCAAATCACAGTCTTTGCTGTCCCAACTTAATTGATATAAGTAGTGTAGAACATTATATAGAAACTGTGTCTATTCCTCGCTTAGTGAGGCCAAACAATAAATCTAGTGTAGGATCTAGCAAAAATCTTATTGTAATTAAACCAGAAAATCTAAATATCAGTGAACAAAAACAATTTCTAAAGCTAGGTCTTCTAAACATTAGATCGCTCACACCTAAGGCGGTTATTGTAAATGAAATGGTCACAGATAATAGTTTCGATGTACTTTGCCTTACTGAAACCTGGCTTAAACCAAATGATTATTTCGGTCTAAATGAGTCTACTCCACCAGGATACTGTTATAAGCATGAGCCCCGTCTGATCGGTCGTGGCGGCGGGGTTGCAACAATCTATAGAGATATTCTTAATGTTACTCAGAAAACAGGTCACAGGTTTAATTCGTTTGAAGTACTTGTGCTAAATGTTACGCTCTTAGATGCAAGAAACAAATCCATATTATCTCTAGCCTTGGCTACCCTATATAGACCTCCAGGGCCCTATGCTGATTTCCTAAAAGAGTTTGCATACTTTCTCTCAGATCTATTGGTCAATGTCGATAAAGCAATAATTGTTGGAGACTTTAACATACACGTAGATAATACAAATGATGCGTTAGGGACTGCGTTTACAGATTTATTAAACTCCTTTGGGGTCACGCAAAACGTCAGCGGGCCCACTCATCGTCTAAATCATACACTAGATTTAATTATATCATATGGAACCAATCCAACTGATATAAATATTATACCGCAAAGTGATGATCTCACTGATCATTACATGGTAACTTGTATAATACGTACTGCTGAAATTTGTCACGTTGCGCAACGTTATCGACCAGGCAGAACAATCCTTCCAACCACTATAGATAGATTCTCAAATAGCTTACCTGATCTATCTCAGCTGCGCAGTGCACCCAAACAAACAGATGAACTAGAGGAAATGACTAGCAGTTTGAGCACCATGTTCTCTAGTACACTAGATATTGTGGCACCAATTAGATTAAAAAAGGTAAGAGAGAAAACTAAAGCACCATGGTACAACAGTGCTACGCATGCAATCAAGAGAGAAACTCGTAACTTAGAGCGTAAATGGAAACAAACTAATTTAGAGGTCTTTAGAATCGCGTGGAAAGACAGTATGTCACGTTATAAAAAGGCTCTAAAAGCAGCAAGGGCTGAGCATCTCCGCAAACTAATAGAAAATAACCAAAATAATCCAAGGTTTTTATTCAACACCGTGGCTAGACTAACAAATAAACAAACATCACCAGAGCAAAATATTCCATTACAATATAGTAGTAATGATTTTATGAATTACTTCAATGAGAAAATAGAAAGCATCCGAAACACAATTGTAAATATACAATCCTCTATGATGTCTTATGATTCAGCCTCAATTATGGCCCCTCTAGAACAACTACACCGATTTACAACTATAGGACAGGAAGAGCTAAATAAACTTATCATTGCATCGAAACCAACAACATGTTTATTAGATCCAATACCCACTAAACTACTGAAAGAAGTGTTACCTGTAGTCGAAGAGCCTCTTCTTAATATTATTAACTCGTCTTTATTTTTAGGTCATGTTCCAAAAATATTCAAGCTGGCAGTAATAAAACCTCTCATTAAGAAACCGCAATTAGATCCAAATAACTTAGCAAATTACAGACCCATCTCAAATCTTCCATTTATGTCTAAAATACTAGAAAAAATTGTGTCCGCTCAATTGTGCTCTTTCTTACAAGAAAATTATATCTATGAAAAATTCCAGTCGGGATTCAGACCGCATCATAGCACAGAAACTGCGCTAGTTAAAATTACAAATGATTTACTTTTAGCTTCTGACCAAGGCTGTATCTCAATACTAGTTCTACTCGATCTAAGCGCTGCGTTCGACACTATCGATCATAAAATACTCCTGGATCGACTACAAAACTACACTGGTGTTCAGGGACAGGCATTAAGCTGGTTTAGATCTTACTTATCAGACCGTTACCATTTTGTCTGTCTAAATGGGGAAAAATCAAAGATAACGTCAGTAGACTATGGAGTACCGCAAGGATCGGTGTTAGGCCCTCTGCTATTCTCAATATATATGCTGCCACTTGGTAATATTATAAGAAAACATGGAATTAATTTCCACTGTTATGCTGATGACACTCAATTATATATCTCATCACGACCAGATGAAAACACTAACTTATCTAAATTGACAGAGTGTCTAAATGATATAAAATGCTGGATGACGTGTAATTTCCTGCTATTAAATTCAGATAAAACGGAGGTACTACTTATTGGTCCAAAAAACTACCCACAAAATCCCTTACAATACAACTTTAATTTAGAAGGATGTCCTGTTACTTTATCCACTACAGTAAAAGACCTGGGTGTTATACTAGACCGCAACTTGACTTTCGAAAATCATATTTCATATATTACAAGAACAGCCTTTTTCCACCTTAGAAACATTGCTAAGCTACGCAACATGCTATCTGTTTCTGATGCAGAAAAGTTAGTTCATGCTTTCATGACCTCGAGACTAGATTACTGTAATGCTTTATTAGCTGGCTGTCCTACATCCTCAATTAACAAGCTACAGTTAGTGCAAAATGCAGCTGCTAGAGTTCTTACTAGATCAAGAAAATATGATCATATAACACCTATTTTATCATCTCTACACTGGTTACCTATTAAGTTACGTATCAATTACAAAGTATTCCTACTGACCTATAAAGCCCTAAATGGTTTAGCTCCTGTGTATTTAACAGACCTTCTATCGCCATACAATCCATCGCGCTCTTTAAGATCACTAAATTCGAGGCTTCTGGTCATTCCTAGGATATCTAAGTCCACTAAAGGAGGGAGGGCGTTCTCGCATTTAGCTCCTAAACTCTGGAATAGCCTTCCTGATATTGTACGAGCCTCAGACTCGCTGTCCCAGTTTAAAACTAGATTAAAGACGCATCTCTTTAACCAAGCATTCACTTAATGCTTAACCTTTGATACTGCTGAATCGGTTCGAATGCATTAACATTATGAACATCAGCTATGCTAATTATTTCCCATCTGCCTTTCTGCTGTTATCTCGGGACGCTAGTCCCGAGGTAAATAGCGTTCGTCAGCTCCAGTTTGTATCCAGCCTCTCACGGAGACTTCAGATGCCCCAACGCCTGTGAAGAGACGACTCGACGCCTGTGAAGAGACGACTCAAAGCCGGCGATATGTTATGCCATAAATTAATACTTGATTAACTAACTGTATTTTTCTATGTACATTTCCGAAATGCAATTTCTGTAAAGCTGCTTTGAGACAATGTGTATTGTGAAAAGCGCTATACAAATAAATTTGAATTGAATTGAATTGAATTTGACAATTAAAATTTTATTCAGCAGGTAATGTTCAGCTTGGGAAAAGTTGAACTGGAACCTAAAATTAAATACTGACAATATTGTGAACTCATGAGTGTAAATAAACCATATAGTTTTGGTGCAATTTGTTGTGATTCTGAGATAGACTGTTCATATGCTTTACAATACGCTAATTTGTTAAAACAAAGTAGTTTTTATTTTCATGTTTAATGAGGAAAATGTTTTTAGGGCATGGAAAATTCATGTTTTGTTGTATTTCAAATGAAAATTTTGAATTGAATTGAAATAAAAGAGAAAATGTTATGAATGTACATTTATTTGCTTTTTTTCTTAATTTTTTAGTTTAACAAATTAAAAATGAATCAATTGACACACATTTAACCTACATATTAGATTGAACTTTAATATACTATATGTAATAATAAAATAGCAATTGATATTACAAAACATTACATCAAGTTAAATGAACTCGAATTTTTAAGTTACCATTACTTAATTTCTTTAGGGCAACCAGTTTGCTCCAATTTTTTAAGTAGATTGAACTTGTCCGGGCTAACAGTGATACGATTTATTTTACAGGATTGTTTGATGAACAGAAAGTTCAACAGAATAGCATTTATTTCCAAATAGAATCTTTTATAACATTATAAATGTCTTTACTGGCATGCATCCTTTTAATGCATCCTTGATGAATAAAAAATTGGGGGGATCAGTAAGTTTTCCTCTTTTTTGTTGTTGTAAGAATCTGATTGTTTGAAATAAATAATTAGAGGCAGACAAATAATTGAGATCTAATAGTTTAAAGTCACATGGAAACTCACTGTCCAGAACAAACACATAAACAAACGAGCACATGCTTTGGCACCGACAGCCCAACGTGCAGGAGATGCTGTATCAAACACGGGCGCTTTACAGATATAATCCACTGAACACAATAACACCACACACACACACACACACACACACACACACACACACACACACACACACACACACACACACACACACACACACACACGCACGCACGCACGCACGCACACACACACACACACAGGCCATCCTCACTCTAAATATAGAGCACACACTATCAAAACGTGCATGTGGACATGCATGCATGGACACGTGCGCAGACGGCGCACATATTGATGTACACACACACACACACACACATATACACAGAGCCGACAACACTAAATTAATCCATACACGATACGAGTGCTAAAAGGCACTTCTTATCATTGTTTGGCCCATCTGTTATGTTCTGTCCCAGCATGCCTCATTCATAATAGAATACCGACAAGATTTAAGGTTCATGGTTTAAAAACACTAATCTGCTAAATGCGACTAAGAGGACCTATTATACCCTTTTATAAAGTCTTGATGTTGTTTTCAGGCTCTACTAGAACAGTTTGTCCTTCTTCAATGTTAGTCTGTCAGTCTGTCAGTAACGCTCTGTTTACTTCCTGTCTCTATGAAGCCCCTCCTTCTGAAAAGCACACTGTGCTCTGATTGGCCGGCTGGATCAGTGTGTTGTGATTGGCCGAGCGCTTCGAGTGTGTTTGGGAAATGTCCGCCAGTTTAACACACTACTAACTAACTCAACCAGGCCCCGCCACTTAATTCTGTGTATGAATCATTATAATCAGGAATATTTTGATGTGTTTGTTCCCGGAAGAAACTCAAGATACAATGGAGGCGTTTCAGGGAGTAATAACCTCCAAAAAGTCCTTTATCAACATTTTAATAAACAAATGTTTACTGACAATGTCAATAAAAACAATCATGCCAGTAATCAAGAAGTGTAATTATGCGAATAATTATACAAAACATAATTATGACAGAGTATCTGTGACAGAGTATTTACTTCAATAGTTTCATATGCATAAAATAGATAAACATCAAGAATGCTGAACGATAAACAAACAATAACATGTTGTAGCTTCCTATTTTAGCAACATATACCATAAATTAGATCTATAAATTGCTGAGATGTATAATTTTCGTTTCCTGAACACGCCTGGGTCATATTTCAACCAAAAATAACAGGGGGGAAAAAATTACATATTTAAAAAAAAAAAAACTACTTTTGAGGAAAATGTTATTGTCATTCAGATAAACTCATAATGAGATCAATTAGATCAGATTACAAATCCTATTATAGTATGACTAAACAGATTCCTAATGCCAGGAAATATATATATATATATATATATATATAAAATTAAATATTCAGATATATAAATATATTATATATAACATATAAGTACTCTGAGAGTGAATCAGTGTTATTTTAGTATTATTTATATACTATTATAGTATGATTATTATGAATTCGCTTTTATTTTTTATATTTTCAGTTTTAATTGTAAATTTAAGCTTAAATAACATGCTACCGCATATTACACTTGATGTGTAATTCAGAAGATGACATCTATTAATGTTTTTGCAGTCCGATTAAATAAAGAGTCAATAAAAAGACGCTGAAACTGCATGTGATTCATTCGCACTGGATCGACTGGTTTCGACCGATGCAAAAGTAGAAGGTTGTCCAGGCATTTTTTATAGATATGCATATCTAGAACACAGATTAAAACAGAACACGTCATGGGTCATATTTCAACCAAAATGTCAAAATATCCAGCAAACGTCCTCATAGTTAGACATAGACATGAAGAGAAGCTTTAAACGGCTTGTTATTAAGACAAAGAGTTTCTTTTACCGCCCAGCTGCAGCGCGACACGTTACAGTCACCAAACGCTGGTTTCTGTACATCAGATCTCCTCAGTTTCACTCACACCACGTCCTTAAGTGGGCTTCTTTGTGCTGAGGTCAGAGGTCAGAGGTCATGAGGAAGGTGCTGGTCTCTCAGCTTGAGTCCGGCACAGCAGACGGAGACGCTGCACACGGGACACATGAAGGGCCTGTTATTCACCAGAGAGACTTTAGGAGGGTTATTAGATGCTCGAGACTCTCTGTCTGCGTGAGGGCTTTTATTTGCCACTTACACAAACAACTGTCATCGGTTTAACAGCGAAGCTCAGCGTACAGGACTAGAGACTCAGGATGGGTGAAACGGCTGGAATTCGTGATTAAACGCGAATAAATATCAACCCTTTTATGAGGGAATGATCTACAGTCCCATGACGCACTGCAAATGATGAGACATAAAGGGACCAGGCGGCAACCTTCCGGTCTCTCTTTAAAAACAACAATACGGAAATGACTTAAACTGCAGTTCATCGACTGGCCACTAGAGACAGGCAGCAAAAGAGAATCAATCCCATGTTAAAATGCCCAAATTTACAGCAGAAAAAAACATGTTTACGGCCTGGTACAAAAAGTGTTTTTAGTCTAGCTAATTTTGGCCTTCGTGACGACTGTGAGGGGGGTGAGTATTTTTTGTAATTCATCCATTTAAATTATATTAAACCTTAAAGTTCTGCATAATTAAGGGCGTGCCCACTTAAGTGACAGGTGGATTGCTGCTGATGTCACTACTAGCCGTTTGTCTGCTGTCTGTTAGCGTCACGTCACCTCAGCTAATCCGCCTCGCTGCACATCTGCCAAGATGGCGAAAAAAATGCTCTTCAGAAACACTACGGGTGACGTCACGAACACTACGCACATATTTTTTTAGCCTATGGAAGGGACGCAACGACTGGCCACTTGGTGGTGCTTTGAATGAATCAAACACAAAAATGGCAATAGCTACGCAACAGTCAGTCCGATTTACTTGAAAACTATACGATTATATAATGATTGTCTATATGAGGATATTCTCGAAAAACAC
Source organism: Siphateles boraxobius (assembly GCF_051911475.1). Taxonomy (NCBI): domain Eukaryota; kingdom Metazoa; phylum Chordata; class Actinopteri; order Cypriniformes; family Leuciscidae; genus Siphateles; species Siphateles boraxobius. The sequence goes on along the minus strand of NW_027509207.1, from coordinate 337,381 downwards.
GGCCAATTGCAATAACTCATGAACGGAATGAGATATTTTCACCAAACTTAGCACACATATGCAAGAGGTCATTCTGTGGTCAGGTGAAAAAGCAAGTGGCGACTGGCCTCTTGGTGGCGCCATAACATGGAAAAGACATAAAATGGCTATAACTAAGCAACTATAGTCTATGAAAGGGATGCACTGACTGGCCACTTGGTGGCGCTATAAATGAAACAAACACAAAAACGGCGAAACAGTAGTTAAACAATGGTCAGTCCGATTGACTTGAAAACTGGCGGTGTCTTTGTCCAAGGTGTCGCGATTGTCTGCGAGGACATTTATGTGTCTCGAATAACACGGCTAATGGCTATAACTCATGAACAAAATTCGATATTTTCACCAAACATATGTATGAGCTCATTCTCAACTGGCCTCTTGGTGGCGCCATAACATGGAGAAGACATAAAATGGCTACGCAACCCTAATTCTGATTGGCCTGAAAATTGGCATGCGTTGTCTTTGTCCAAGATACCAAGACTGCCTTTGAGGACATTTGCATATCTCGAAAAACACGGCCGCCGTCGGCTAATGAATTTGGAGCGGTTGTCAGACGAGGAGCTCTATAAAGGGACGCAGCGACTGGCCACTTGGTGGCGCTTCAAAATCAAACAAACACAAAAACGACTATAGCTAAGCATCAAAAAAGATGGGACGACATCACCATTCATCAGGAATTCAAGTTAAATTCTCAACTTTGGATGGAACCATTGCTAATGACTTCATCACTGAACAACCATAAAGCTCATCTGTCGGGAAAGGTTTATATCATTAAAAATGTATTTGCTGCTGTTCTTCACCTGTTGAATGTTTCAACTGTAGAATGCTTCCCAGTGAGTGTATGACTGTGTGGAGGGCACAGACGGGCAGGAGACACGAGTGTGTGTGTGTGTGTCTGTGAGATGACGTGTGTGTGTGTTTATGTGTTGGGTGTGTATGTGTGTTCACCTGATGAATATTTCCCGGTGTGTGTATGAGAGTGTAGAGCAAGCAGACGGGCAGGAGAGACACAAAGGACAGTGTGAGCGTCCAGCGTGTGTGTGTGTGTGTTTGTGTGTGTGTGTGTGTGTGTGAGTGCATGTGTGTGTTCACCTGTTGAAGGTTCCCCGGTGTGTGTATGAGTGTGTAGAGCGTGCAGACGGGCAGAACACACACTGAGGACAGCGTGAGCGTCCAGCCCATCATCGAGGCCCATCTAGGGGCCGTCACACCGTTAGCCAGGGTCAGCGGAGACCAGAACATCAGCGAGAACACCAGCGTGCCCTGAACACACACACACACACACACACACACACACACACACACACACACACACACACACACACACACACACACACACACACACACACACACACACACACAGAGTTTATCAGAGGAGGCCGCGGATCCGTCAGCAGCTGATGTCAGTGATACACGAGGAACACATGATACACACGATACACACGCCAGGCGTCAGGAAACGCCAGCACAGCCTGAAGCTGCAGAGCGGCTCGTAACCGATCATGGCCTTGATGTCAAGACTGAAGCGATCCGCACCTGAGGACAACACAACAACATCAGTGTGTGTGTGTGTGTGTGTGTGTGTGTGAGACAGAGAGAGAGAGAGAGAGAGAGAGAGAGTGTGTGTGTCTGTGTGTGTGTGTGTGTATGTGTGTGTGTGTGTGTGTGTACCATAGATCCATCCGATGGCTACAGACTGACAGACGGACAGCAGAATCAGACTGGCTCCACTGCAGGAGAAATGATCGTAGATCTGAAACACATACAGGCCTCCCTGATCATCAGACACAGAGAGGAACAGCGACACGTGATTCAGATACACTGCTCTGAGAATAGTGATAGATGCACTTTTATGATGGAGAGATGCACTTTTATGATGGATAGATGCACTTTTATGATGGATAGATGCACTTTTATGATGGAGAGATGCACTTTTATGATGGATAGATGCACTTCTATGATGGATAGATGCACTTTTATGATATATAGATGTGCTTTTATGATGGGTAGATGCACTTTTATGGACTTCAAAACAGAAACGGCCATTCACTGCCATTATAAAGCTTGGAAGAGCCAGGCCATTTTTTTAATATAACTCCGATTGTATTCGTCTGAAAAAAGAAAGTCATATACACCTAGGATGACTTGAGGGTGAGAAATCATGGACTATTTTTCATTTCTGGGTGAACTATCCCTTTAATCTTGGACAGAGGAAGAAAGTACAGAGAGAGTAGAGATGTCTCACCCGCGTCACCATCAGAAGCCCAAGCAGAAAACAGACAAAACACACGAGCAGGAGCAGAATCTCCCGTCGACGACCTCTGCGAAACACCTCGGGATACAGATCCGACACTGACATCATCAGCGCCTCGAGACTGACGAACTGAACACACACATACAACGATCAGCAGCACCGCCACACCAGCACACACACACACCTGAGAGAGACGTCACACCTGAGTGTCCAGACCCAACATGATGATCATGAGGAAGAAACACACGGCCCAAAGCTGAGGCAGAGGCATCAGGGAAACGGCCCGCGGATACGCTATAAACGCTAGACCAGGACCTGAAAGAGAATATATATTAAAAATAATTTATTGTCATTGCAGTGATACAATGAGATTACATCAATCGACAGTGTAATTTCATGAAGTGTAAGAGATCAACAATAGCATATTTTGTAAACAAGACAGCGACAAATAACAACCAAGGAAAATGGTATATGCAGAAAACATTCTCAGAACTTTAGCTAATGTTAGCTAACGTTATGAACATATTCTTCCTGTAACGTTACAGTAATAGAACGTTTGTTCAATGTTATCTGGTCTTTAGTAATGTTGTCAAAACGTTTGTACAAAAACATTATTTGTACAACATTCATGGACAGATTTTCAGAACTCTTCTAGTTAGATATTCATTTACCGTTTTTTTTTAAATGTTACGACTTGTTACTTTTTAATGTTCTCCGAGTGCTCTGAAACGTTCCCATAATCTCGCTTGCAGCAGTTCTGAACAGCAAAAGGCTGTTGACATGAAGGGGTTGAATAATTTTGAGACGGCAGAATTCATGAAAAGTTGGTATTTTCAATTGAATATGGGGAAACCACTTGAAACATTTGTTGTGTTGAGCCATTTCAATTACTTTGGTTTGATTTGTTCACTGCAAACAGCTGAAAGTCTTTAAATTTTGTTAATAAACCTGATTTGCAATGGTGGGTTGAATAATTTTGATTACAACTGTATTTGCTCTCAGAGTGAATATCCATGTGCCATGCAGTGTTTCTGACCTGACTGCGCCACGTCTGCGATATCCACTCCCTGCTCCTGCGCCATGAAACCGAGCACAGAGAAAATGGCGAATCCTGCAACGAAACTGGTGGCACTGTTGAGGAGACACAGTCTGAAACAGTCCCTGAAACACAAACACAAAGCTGAAATTCAATAAAATAATAATTCAGATACAAAAACAACCGGTGTCTGAAGCACGTGTGAAATCACGCCACACCTTTTGGCCAATGGAGACGTGACGAAAGTATCGAAGAGTAGCGTGTCAGCAAGACAAAGGGCATCTACAGTCAAACCAACATTTATTCAGACTCCTTCAACATTTCTCACATTATGACAGTTTATTCGCTAGAAAATGGAAATAAAAACTGACAAGAACTCAGTTGATATTTCACTGGTTTTGTCCGTCCTTCTGTTAGACTGTCTCACACATGAATTATGTTGAATATCTGTCAGCTGTTAAATTTAACTACACAATTAGATAACACCAGTTCAGCTCAACCAATCACCAAGCAATGCTTCATGTTGTTCAGTCTGTGGTGTAAAAAGGTGCATTAGCAATTAAAGAAAAAATCACTTCAGTAAAACATGATCAGCTCAAAGTGTCCGGATAATTTTTGGTTCCAAATTTTTACTGGTAGTCACTGTATGAAGAATTATTGGGTATAATATGTCACAGTTTACTTTATTTTGCTCTCCTCACTTACATAAATGAACTACAGTATAATGTGCTGCACCCACAAATAAAAAATATCAAAAATGATATCTGGTGTCTGAATAATTTTTGGTTTGAAGGTAAGTTATAGAATCACTAAGTTCTAATTGTCTGAAGAAGCCTTCTCAGGGAACAGGGTTACATATGAGATGTTCCCTTTTGAGACAACTCAACGCTTGAGTTTCCATACCGCCATACTGAACAAATGCCTGACCAACAAGCTTGAAGTACACACATATGCACAAACCCTGTTCCCACTGAACGAACTGACCCAGAAGGACTGGGGTCGAATTCATGTTATGAATGTGTGCAGAAAGAACCAGCCTATTGCAACACAAACCTCTTTGTGTTTAGACAAACAATCACACTGAAACAGACATGGGCTTCTGAAGACAAAGAAGCAGGGGATTTTGTGACTTAAAGGGATAGTTCACCCAAAAATGTAAATTCTGTCAGTAATTACTCTCCCTCATGTTGTTCAACCCCGTAAGACCTTCGTTCATCTTCGGAACACAAATTAAGATATTTTTGATTAAATCTGAGAGCTGGATCACTCCTCCATAGGCTTCTAAGGGATTGAAACTTGTTCCCCGAAAAGTTATTAAAGACATCGTTAAAATAGTCCAAGTGACTACAGTGGCTCAATCTTAAGTTTATCAAGCGACGAGAATACTTTTTGTGCGCAAAAACAAAAAAACTATTCTAGTCAGTTAGCGTAGTGTGATAGCGTAGAGCTACGTCACACGTAGGCTCACTATTGGCCGACGCTGGTCATGTGTGTGATGCGTGTGACGTACAACACAGAAGCGCTGCGCTGTTACACTAGTGAACTCACTCGAGTCCCACAGAGAAGGAAATGAATAATTTAAATAAAGTCGTTATTTTTGTTTTTTTTTGCGAACAAAAAGTATTCTCGTTGCTTGATAATCTTAAAGGGTAAATTCAGCGTTTTACAAGTAAAGCCCTGTTTTAAGATCGTTTCTGATGAAATCGAATGGTTAAGATTAAAATTTGGACACATGCTGCTGTCCCGAGAATTTTAGGTTTTTGTGTTAGCCCCCCCCCACCTATACAATGGTTTCATAGGTGCCTTGGAACAATCATGCATATAAACGCATTAAAATTTAGTTTACAAAGACGTGAAACTCACCAAGTGGTCTGGGGTGTTCACTGATATGCTCACGCAAAAATCGCTGCAAAAGATGCTTTCCAACAGGTTTTATCGTAGTTTTTGGAAGAATGTCCGGGTGTGAGGCGTTTGGAAAAATAGGTCCACAGTTTTACAACGAATGGTAAAACACCTGTTGGAAACCATCTTTTGCAGCGATTTTTGCGTGAGCATATCAGTGAACACCCCAGACGACTCGGTGAGTTTCACGTCTTTGTAAACTAAAGTTTAATGCGTTTATATGAATGATTGTTCCAAGGCACCTATGAAACCATTGTATAGGTGGGGGGGGGGGGGCTAACACAAAAACCTAAAATTTCCGGGACAGAAGACGATCTCAGAAACGATGTTAAAACAGGGCTTTACTTGTAAAACGCCGAACTTACCCCTTAAGATTGAGCCACTGTAGTCACTTGGACTATTTTAACGATGTCTTTAATAACTTTTCGGGGAACAAGTTTCAATCCCTTAGAAGCCTATGGAGGAGTGATCCAGCCCTCAGATTTAATCAAAAATATCTTAATTCGTGTTCCGAAGATGAACGAAGGTCTTACAGGGTTGAACAACATGAGGGAGAGTAATTACTGACAGAATTTTCATTTTTTGGTGAACTATCCCTTTAAGGCCCTTTTATGGTCTTGTTGACATGCTACGCTTTGTCACCTGACCTCTGTCAGCCAATAGGATTGGCGTGATTTCACACGTGCTTCAGAATCGGGTGCATGCTAAAGGCGTTCGCATAGCGTCAGTGCCATGATGCAGCATCTCGTAAATAATACTAAAATAACACTGCAAGATACAGATGCACGAGCAGTGCCTGATTAATGTGATCCTTTAATGCAATGCGCGTCACTTTGAAAAATGCGTTCGCCAAATGCATGTAAATAAATGTAAATGAATCATTTAACATCAACATGAAGTCAATGACAATTCTGTTTTCTAATTAATGTTCCTGGTCTTATGTGTATGAGTTTTTGTGAGAGGAAGGACGCACTTGTAACAGTCATTGTTGAATTTATTGTAGCTTCCCAGAGCCGTGAGACTTCCCAGACCAATGCCATACGAGAAGAAGATCTGAGTCCCTGCATCCATCCACACCTTCAGAAGAGAGAGACAGAACTTGCTTTCTCCACTTCACGTCCAGTATATTAGTACAGTATATTAGGAGCCGCAACAATGGAGAATATGAGGAAAATAATCAACATTCAAGCAGGAAAACCTGTTCTAGTAGAGCCTGAAAACAACATCAAGACTTTGTAAAAGGGCAGAATATGCTTCTTTAATGCATGTTGCACATATTTGTTTCTAAACAGTGCTTGTTTCACTCTGTATCTTATACAGGAGATCATGTGACGCTGTGGCACCTGTGGGTCCGTCAGCCGTGTGTGATTGGGTTTCAGGTAGTAAATAATCCCGTCCACAGCACCGGGGAGCGTCACGCCACGAACCAACAAAACCAGCAGCATCACGTACGGGAAGGTAGCGGTTACATACACAACCTACACAGCAAAAAAACACAACGCAACAATGAACTACAACTGAAAACATACAGATTTAACATACTGTTTTCAACATAAATGTTTCTTGAGCATCAAATCATCATATTATACTGATATGGATCATCTGAAGGATCATGTGACACTGAAGACTGGAGTAATGATGCTGAAAAGTCAGCTTTGATCACAGGAGTACATTACACTTTGCTATATATTCACATAGAAAACAGCTGATTTACATTTAAATAATATTTCACAATTTGTACTGTATTTTTGATAAATGAATTGTCTATCAATCTATCTATCCATCTAAAAAAGACCTACTAGAGTTGAAACATTACAATCTATTAAAGTAGAGTTATTGGACTCTGGCATAAGGGGCATAGAGGAGCACTATTGCACAAACGCACTACACAAACACCTTGCCGGTGGATTTGACTCCTTTCCAGGCACAGAAGTAGCAGACGACCCACACCAGCATTAAACACGAGGCCAGACGGAGGTTCAGCGAGCCCAGATGATCTACACTAGCAGACAGACCCAACACCTCACGCCTGGAGAGAGAGAGAGAGAGACAGACTCAGTACACACACACACTCACACACAGGCTTCAGACAATGAGCCGTGCACACCAGCATACCAGACACTCACTCCCAAAACTCAATGACTGGAGATGTGGCGTTCTCAGAGGCATCGCTGGCGTTGTGTTGCTCAAAGCCCACGCAGGAATCTAGAGATTATACACGAGATTAAAGACATTATAAACGAGATTAAACACATTATACACGAGATTAAACACATTATACACAATATGAAACACATTATACACGAGATTAAAGACATTATAAACGAGATTAAACACATTATACACGAGATTAAACACATTATACACAATATGAAACACATTATACACAAGATTAAAGACATTATACACGAGATTAAACACATTATACACGAGATTAAACACATTATACACAATATGAAACACATTATACACAAGATTAAAGACATTATACACGTGATTAAACACATTATACACGAGATTAAAGACATTATACACAATATGAAACACATTATACACAAGATTAAAGACATTATACACGAGATTAAACACATTATACACGAGATTAAACACATTATACACAAGATTAAAGACATTGTACACGAGATTAAACACATTATACACGAGATTAAACACATTATACACGAGATTAAACACATTATACACAAGATTAAAGACATTATACACGAGATTAAACACATTATACACGAGATTAAACACATTATACACAAGATTAAACACATTATACACAAGATTAAACACATTATACACGAGATTAAACACATTATACACAATAATAAACACATTATACACAAGATTAAACACATTATACACAAGATTAAACACATTATACACGAGATTAAACACATTATACACAATAATAAACACATTATACACAAGATTAAACACATTATACACAAGATTAAAGACATTGTACACGAGATTAAACACATTATACACGAGATTAAACACATTATACACAAGATTAAACACATTATACACAAGATTAAACACATTATACACGAGATTAAACACATTATACACAATAATAAACACATTATACACAAGATTAAACACATTATACACAAGATTAAACACATTATACACGAGATTAAACACATTATACACAATAATAAACACATTATACACAAGATTAAAGACATTATACACGAGATTAAACACATTATACACGAGATTAAACACATTATACACAATAATAAACACATTATACACAAGATTAAAGACATTATACACAAGATTAAACACATTATACACGAGATTAAACACATTATACACGAGATTAAACACATTATACACAATAATAAACACATTATACACAAGATTAAAGACATTATACACGAGATTAAACACATTATACACGAGATTAAACACATTATACACAATAATAAACACATTATACACAAGATTAAAGACATTATACACGAGATTAAACACATTATACACAAGATTAAAGACATTGTACACGAGATTAAACACATTATACACGAGATTAAACACATTATACACGAGATTAAACACATTATACACAAGATTAAAGACATTATACACGAGATTAAACACATTATACACAAGATTAAAGACATTGTACACGAGATTAAACACATTATACACGAGATTAAACACATTATACACAAGATTAAAGACATTATACACGAGATTAAACACATTATACACAAGATTAAAGACATTGTACACGAGATTAAACACATTATACACAAGATTAAAGACATTGTACACGAGATTAAACACATTATACACGAGATTAAACACATTATACACGATATTAAACACATTATACACGAGATTAAAGACATTATACACAAGATTAAACACATTATACACGATATTAAACACATTATACACGAGATTAAAGACATTATACACAAGATTAAACACATTATACACGATATTAAACACATTATACACGAGATTGAACACATTATACACGAGATTAAACACATTATACACGAGATTAACGACATTATACACAAGATTAAACACATTAAACACAAGATTAAACACATTATACATGAGATTAAACACATTATACACGAGATTAAACACATTATACACGATATTAAACACATTATACACGAGATTAAAGACATTATACACAAGATTAAACACATTATACACAAGATTAAACACATTATACACGATATTAAACACATTATACACGAGATTAAAGACATTATACACAAGATTAAACACATTATACACGATATTAAACACATTATACACGAGATTGAACACATTATACACGAGATTAAACACATTATACACGAGATTAACGACATTATACACAAGATTAAACACATTAAACACAAGATTAAACACATTATACATGAGATTAAACACATTATACACGAGATTAAAGACATTATACACGAGATTAAACACATTATACACAAGATTAAACACATTAAACACAAGATTAAAGACATTATACACGAGATTAAACACATTATACATGAGATTAAACACATTATATACGAGATTAAACACATTATACACGAGATTAAACACATTATACACGAGATTAAACACATTATAAATGAGATTAAAGACATTATACACGAGATTAAACACATTATAAATGAGATTAAACACATTATACACGAGATTAAACACATTATAAATGAGATTAAAGACATTATACACGAGGACACTTTTCTCACTCTATTCTCTGAAATCTCTGAAATCCCTTTTGTCTGTCAAAAGAATCTATATAATGTGCTGTCAATAGGCCTGTCGTGATCATTCATGATGATACACATGATTTAATTCTATTTTGTTCATGTCACTTACAGTGTAAGCCTAATATGTTATTTTTTAAACTTGGAATTGTACATAATATAATAATACTTATTAAAATGATATAGGCTCATATGATGTACTTTAATGCTGGAGAAATTAATAATATTGATATAGTAACTTATTAAAAATAATGTATAAAGTTATTAATATAATATAATACTACTCATATTTATATAATATTATAATAGGTATTTATATTATATTATATTGCAGTATAACAATATAATATAGGCTCATATGATTTATGTTACAGTAATGGTGTGAAAATTAAAAATATTTATGTAATTATTAATATAACTAATTATAATATAATGTAATATAATATATTATAATGCAATATAATATATAATATAATATAATATAATATAATATAATATAATATAATATAATATAATACAGGCTCATGATATACATCAATACTGATTTTTTTATGTAATTATAAATAAAAGTAATTATAATATAATGTAAGATAATATACGTAATATAGGCTCATATGATTTACTTCAATGGTGTGAAAATTTATAACATTAATATATGCATTAATATAAGTATTTATTATACAATATTAATATAATATAATATAATATAATATAACACAATATAATATAATATAATATAATATAATATAATATAATATAATATAATATAATATAATGCAGTCTGATTAAACACACAAGCCTTTATTTCGAAGGAATACCTTTGACTACCTTTGTGCACTATAACAGTGTTTTTTTATATTCTTTATTTTTTACTCCCTGCCATAATTAATGTTGAAAGCACAACTGAAAGCAATTGACTGCAATTTCACTTACTTCGATGGCATGTGATTGAAATTCAAACTGCACAATTAATGCTGCAATCTCAAATAATTGCGATTCGATAGAATATCCAAGATCATATGAGCTAATAATTCCGATTGCACAATGTGTAAAAAATCGGTTTTGTTCTGTGTGAAAAAGTGTCTCCAAAAGCCCGTCGTTCAAAATCAATGTGATGTTGCTCTATGGGTGGGGAATGAGTTCTGAGTGTCAAGATGTTTGGATAATGGAAATGAACTGGGCCAAAATTTTGCTAAATCTTTGGCCCAATGCACTCATATGACCACACAGATGACGTGAGCGCTCTCACACACACGGCACAGACTAAAACACTCAGACACACCAGGAGCTGGATATATGAGCATGTAAAGTGTGTTTGTTACCTGTGTTCCAGGTGTTGTTGCAGTGCGCCCAGGGAAGCCTCGTCTGGAAGCTGTTGCACAGGTAGAAAAACGCCCAGGCCAGAATAATGATGTAATACACACAACTGTGTAAGATCATCACCTGACTGGCGTAACCCAGACCTGCAATAACCCAACCATCCATCCAAACACAAGCATCATTAAAGGGATAGTTCACCCAAAAATGAAAATTGGCCCATGATTTACTCTCCTTCAAGTCGTCCTAAGTGTATAAGACTTTCTTCTTTCAGACGAATACAATCAGAGTCATATTAAAAAATGTCCTGGCTCTTCCAAGCTTTATAATGGCTGTGAAAGACTGTTTCTGTTTTGAAGTCCATAAAAGTGATAGATGCACTTTTATGATGGACAGATGCACTTTTATGATGCACAGATGCACTTTTATGATGGATAGATGCACTTTTATGATGGATAGAATCACTTTTATGATGGATAGATGCACTTTTATGATGGATAGATGCACTTTTATGATGGATAGAATCACTTTTATGATGGATAGATGCACTTTTATGACGGATATGATGCACTTTTATGATGGATAGATGCACTTTTATGATGGATAGAATCACTTTTATGATGGATAGATGCACTTTTATGATAGATAAATGCACTTTTATGACGGATAGATGCACTTTTATGATGGACAGATGCACTTTTATGATGCACAGATGCACTTTTATGATGGATAGATGCACTTTTATGATGGACAGATGCACTTTTATGATGGATAGATGCACTTTTATGATGGATAGAATCACTTTTATGATGGATAGATGCACTTTTATGATGGACAGATGCACTTTTATGACGGATATGATGCACTTTTATGATGGATAGATGCACTTTTATGATGGATAGATGCACTTTTATGATGGATAGAATCACTTTTATGATGGATAGAATCACTTTTATGATGGATAGATGCACTTTTATGACGGATATGATGCACTTTTATGATGGATAGATGCACTTTTATGATAGATAAATGCACTTTTATGACGGATAGATGCACTTTTATCATGGATAGATGCACTTATATGACGGATAGAATCATTTTTATGACGGATAGAATCACGTTTATGATGGACAGATGCACTTTTATAGACTTTAACGGCCATTCACTGCCATTATAAAGCTTGGAAGAGCCAGGACATTTTTTTATATAACTCTGATTGTATTCGTCTGAAAGAAGAATGTCATATATACTAGGATGACTTGAGGGAGAGTAAATCATGGGGTAATTTTAATTTTTGGGTGAACTATTTCTTTAAAACTGTAATGCACAAACTCAAAATAAAAAGGTGCATTTACACATAAAAAGAAAACAGACGCACTTCCATCAAATGCATGCAGGAAGATTTTGGCCCTGTGTACTATCTTAGTCATGTGACTTGAGCGCTTTACACAATACAGATTCAAAGCAGCTTCACAGTAATAAACAGTGTTGCAAAATTCATAAACTGTGTTACTTTAAACAATTTAAACATGTAACCTGCAAAAAGCGGGCAGATTTTCCTCCATGCGCCGACTCCTCCCAGACTGGTGAACTGACCCAGCGCCGTCTCCAGCAGGAACAGAGGAACGCCACACACAACCAGGAATAACATGTACGGCACAAAAAACACACCTGTTCGAAAGTATTATGGGATTTAATGTCATAGACAAGTAGGGGCGTAACGATACCCTCATGTCACGATTCGATACATATCAAGATACTGAACTCACCATACGATATTGTTGCGATAAAAGATTAACAAAAAATGTACTGTTGATTAAAATGCAAAATGTGGTATTACATTGTGGGTGTAAATGAATTTGGACTTGGTGCTGATAAATGAATGCGTAGGACAATAGAGATACCAGCATAAAAATATTCATGATTCTGAAGGTAAAAAAAATACAGAATTGTTTAGACGAATATTCTTGCACTGTCACTGACTAGATATATTTTTATAATAATGTAGGCCACTTTTTACTGGTAAATTAAGACATTTTGCATTATCAGGACCCACAAATATTCCCCCATTGCATTATTGTACATTATATTCAACATTATATATAGAAGTTGAATGTAGTACTGACACTAAAACTCTATAAACTTGAATTTTTTTCTCACACATTATTTTTATTTTGAGTGAACTATACACAATATATATTGTCACTATCCACGATACATATTGTGGCATTTTTGTATTGCGATATATTGTGACACGATATTGTTACACCCTTATAAACAAGACATACAAAAGCATGCATATTTTTTTGTGATGTTTACAGTGCCGAGTGTCTCACCTCCTCCGTTCTTGTAACACAGATACGGGAATCGCCACACGTTACCCAGACCGATAATCTGCCCGGCAACAGCCAGCAGATATTCAGCTTTACTGGCCCACTGACCTCGATCCTGAAGCTGGCCATCGCCTGACCTCTGACCCCCAGTGATGACATGGCAAGACACACACCTGTAGACGGGTCACAGAAGCAGTGTATCGGGACAGTGCAGTCCCTAATGAGACACACACACACACACACACACACACACACAGCGTTAAACTTACATGACAAGTTAAACTTACATGACAACGTTTTGTGGCTGTGAGTTCATGCTCTTCCGGCCACATGGACACAGTTATCAGCTGAGCTCGTGTGTGTGTGTGTGTGTGTGTGTGTGTTATCTGAGATGTTTAGGGAGGGGTCTGTCCCTAAATAGGCACTAATGCAAGCAGCACATTCAGCAGGAGAGGCTGCTTATCATCCCTTATAACATGGTAACCGGAAAACGTTGACACAGTTCCTTCAAAACATTCAGCATAGTTACATAGTTTATCATTTCCTCAGCAAGTACTTCCCAAATACTTACGATACCACATAAGATTTGATGGAAACACAGTGAGTTATAGAAGTTTTTTATTTTTTTATTTTAGTCATTACACTGATTCAGTGCTGATTAGGAGCAGCCAGAAGTGACTTGAGTTACGTAATCAGATTACTTTTTCAAGTAACTAGTAAAGTACTTTTTTTTTAATTTACCACAAAATATCTAATTTACTTTTTAAAATAAGTAACGCTAGTTACATTTTCACATGTATTGACTGACAGCTCTCCTGTCCCTGTTAAATAAAGTGAGGAGGTGTTGTGTGTGTGTGTGTGTGTGTGTGTGTGTGTGTGTGTGTGTGTGTGTGTGTGTGTGTGTGTGTGTGTGTGTGTGTGTGTGTGTGTGTGTGTGTGTGTGTGAACATGATGGTTATTTTAGTTCTAGACAAAATGTGCACATGCATTTACTCATCTCACTTGCACGAAAACATTAAGTATTCCTCAAAATGAATAAAAACAGTAAAATGCAATCTCAGATTTTTACGCAAAACTTTTATAATTAAACATATTAAATTACACGAAATATACTTGATGTATTTAATCTCACTTTATTAACCAATGTCTTTGCTGCCGACCTTCAGTTATCTAATTCGACCATACTAATAAGCAAAAATTACTTAGATTAGATTTTGAAATAAGAGTGATTGTAGAATAGTAGAAATAAAATTGTTCTTTAATCCAGAATAACAGCAGTTGAAAGGTTTGTTTGCGCGGCGCCCTCTACTGTACAGGAGTAAATATATATTTCCTTCAGCCTGAGGCTCATTCACTTTAATTTTTAATGTGAAAGGGCCTTAACATTAGTCAAAAATATAACTTTTTTTGTTGTTATTAAAAAACAAACAAGCAAGCCCAGCCCAGGTGAGAAAAAGTAGCGCAAAAGTAATGTAACACATTACTTTTCAAAAGTAATGTAACAAAAGTAATGTAACACATTACTTTTCATAAAAAGTAACTAACGTAATTAGTTACTTTTTTGGGAGTAACGCAATATTGTAATGCATTACTTTTAAAAGTAACTTTCCCCAACACTGATGATAACCGAAAACCATTGACCATACAATTCCTTCAAAACGTTCAGCATGGTTACATACTTTATAATTTCTTCAAAAAGTACTCCCCAAATACTTACAATACCAAATGAATAAGATCTGATTGAAACACAGTAAGTTATAGAAGAAAAATGAAGGATGAATTGTAGGGGTGTAACAATATATAGTGTCACAATATATTGCAATACATAAATGTATTGTGGATAGTGACAATATATATTGTGTAGAGCTCATAAAAACTACTGTGTGAGAAAAAAGTCAAGTTTACAGAGTTTTAGTGTCAGTACTACATTAACCTACTGTAATGTATAATGTATAATAATGCAATGGGGAAATATTTGTGGGTCCTGATAATGCAACAGGTCTTATGTTACTAGTGAAAAGTGCCCTACATTATTTTAAATATATCAGTGACATATATCAAGAATATTTGTCTAAAATAATTCTGTATTTTCAGCTTCAGAATCATGAATATTGTTATTCTGGTGTCTCTATTGTCCTGTGCATTGGGTTTCCAGCACCAAATCTAAGCCTATTCATTTACACACACAATGTAAAACCAAATTTAGCATTTTAATCAACAGTACATATTTTTGTTAATCTTTTATCATACGTCTTGGAGGATCGCAATAATAATTATCGTGAGTTCAGTATCGAGATATGTATCAAATCATGACATGAGGGTATCATGACATGTTCCTACACTCAATGATATCTTCATATATAGATTACTGCATCACAACCTGGTCACTCAATTTTAAAACCCATAGAAATGTTATTCAAAAAATCTATAAAAATACTTGATCAAAAACCTCTGTCATACCATCAGTGTAATATTTTAGGAAAATACAATATGCTAAATTTTGAAAATTTTATTCATTTTAAAAATAGCTGTTTAATTTATAAAGTTTTGCATGGACTGGCTCCACCTGCACTTTCACTTATACATTAAACCAAGGTCTGACAGAGGTTGTTGTACCAGAGCTTCGTTCATAGGAGCGCATAGAAAAACTACCTTTGGACAAACTGTTTTGTCTATCAGAGGAGGTCATTTTTGGAACAGCATCCCAACAAACATTAGAGAATGTCCCACTTACTGCACATTTAAAAAGCACCTTAAACAGCTTCCAAAAAAAGAGTTCCCAGTTATGTCCTCATTTTGACTAATTTTATTGATACAATGTATACTGCCTGAATGTGTGCTAATGTGTTTCTTGCTTGATATGGTATATTGTCATATTCTATTGTTGCATTATTTTATTTTATATGTTGTTGTCTTCCTGCCTCTGGACTACAGGTGAAAATTAGCATTTATGCTATAATCTGGCTCATTTACAGTCTGTACAGAAATGTTAGATTGTTCATTAATGTGCACTGTCCCGAATAAATAAATAAATAAATAAATTAAAATAAATCGTTACACCCCTAATGAATTGTCATTCCACTAATTCAGTGCTGATTAAAGTCGGTCATGACTAATGAGACAGTGTGTTGATTTAGTAGGAGTGCAGTGTCAAGTCAAGTCACCTTTATTTATACAGCGCTTTTTACTATAAAGATTGTTTCAAAGAAGCTTTACAGATAAAACAGGAAAATAATGTTGTAATAATATTGTTAAATATAAAATTAAATGTCCCCAAAAATAAAAAAATTGGAGCGTAACTGGAAGAAACCTAAACTAGAGGTATTTCGCATTTCATGGAAAGAGAGCAGGATTGAATACAGAGAGGCTTTAAAAACTGCTAGATCTGCTTATTTTCAATCCTATTAGAAGAAAATAAACAAAACTCTAGGTATTTATTTGAAACCGTGGCTAAACTAACGAAAAATAAAACTTCAAGCTCAGATGTCTCCAAGCAGCACAGCAGTAATGACTTTATGAACTTTTTTACTTGCAATATTGATAATATCAGGGAGAAAATTATAACTATGTAACCGTCTACTACAGTATCGCATCAGACAGTGCGGTGTAGTCTCCCTGACGAAAAAATACATTCATTCATTGCTATAGGAGAGGAAGAGTTTTATAAACTCGCTAAATCATCTAAATCGACAACATGTATATTAGTCCCTATTTCTTCCAGAGATCACAGATCCTCTTCTTAATATCATTAATTCATTTTTGTCATTAGGATACCTATCAAAAAATTTAAGCTGGCTATGATTAAACCACTTGTTAAAAAAACACAACTTAATCCTACAGAATTAGTCAATTACAGGCCGATCTCAGTGCTTTTGTCTTTTCTGTCATCACACGTCTGATATTTTACACACTCGAGCTCACGCCGTCACCACCTTCACCTGAGAGACGCATGCAATGACAACAGATAAACGATGTCTGAACAGATTCATGCTAACCTGACATCACTTTTAGTACAGTATGCAGTGAATTTTGAAGTATGGCATATTTAAACCAGCTGTGACAATATTACACCGCCAGACGTGATTGTTTTAACAGACAGGTTATGTAATCACATCGCCTACAAATCTGACACTGTGTTTCTGCACAGATGCTTCTAATGCTGGCTTGACAAATCGAACATAATATTTATAATAAAGAAACTCTCTAAATATCACATAAATTCACCAAATGTCCTTTCAGCAGATGCAGCCCAACTCACCTGATACAACGCAATAAAAGATTTAAAGCCAAAAAATGTGTAAAGCATTAACATGACTTAAATCAAAAAGTTGTGATCTGATGATTGACATTATAAGTTAATGTATAGGATTAACTGTTTAAATTAAATGCTATACCAATACATATCTGTCTGTCTATATATACATTATAAGATTGTTTTACAAGAAAATACCCTTTCAGTCTTTCTACATAAAAATCTCACGTTTGTGTTTCTTGTTTCGTGTTACATTGTAGTTAACTGTGGATTTTTGTTTTTAAATATATATACACTCACCTAAAGGATTATTAGGAACACCATACTAATGCTGTGTTTGACCTCCTTTCGCCTTCAGAACTGCCCTAATTTTATGTGGCATTGATTCAACAAGGTGCTGAAAGCATTCTTTAGAAATGTTGGCCCATATTAATAGGATAGCATCTTGCAGTTGATGGAGATTTGTGGGATGCACATCCAGGGCACGAAGCTCCCGTTCCACCACATCCCAAAGATGCTCTATTGGGTTGAGATCTGGTGACTGTGGGGGCCATTTTAGTACAGTGAACTCATTGTCATGTTCAAGAAACCAATTTGAAATGATTCGAGCTTTGTGACATGGTGCATCATCCTGCTGGAAGTAGCCATCAGAGAATGGGTACATGGTGGCCATAAAGGGATGGACATGGTCAGAAACAATGCTCAGGTAGGCCGTGGCATTTAAACAATGCCCAATTGGCACTAAGGGGCCTAAAGTGTGCCAAGAAAACACCCCCCACACCATTACACCACCACCACCAGCCTGCACAGTGGTAACAAGGCATGATGGATCCATGTTCTCATTCTGTTTACGCCAAATTCTGACTCTACCATCTGAATGTCTCAACAGAAATCGAGACTCATCAGACCAGGCAACATTTTTCCAGTCTTCAACTGTCCAATTTTGGTGAGCTCTTGCAAATTGTAGCCTCTTTTTCCTATTTGTAGTGGAGATGAGTGGTACCCGGTGGGGTCTTCTGCTGTTGTAGCCCATCCGCCTCAAGGTTGTGCGTGTTGTGGCTTCACAAATGCTTTGCTGCATACCTCGGTTGTAACGAGTGGTTATTTCAGTCAAAGTTGCTCTTCTATCAGCTTGAATCAGTCGGCCCATTCTCCTCTGACCTCTAGCATCAACAAGGTATTTTCGCCCACAGGACTGCCGCATACTGGATGTGTTTCCCTTTTCACACCATTATTTGTAAACCCTAGAAATGGTTGTGCGTGAAAATCCTAGTAACTGAGCAGATGGTGAAATACTCAGACCGGCCCGTCTGTCACCAACAACCATGCCATGCTCTAAATTGCTTAAATCACCTTTCTTTCCCATTCTAACATTCAGTTTGGAGTTCAGGGGATTGTCTTGACCAGGACCACAACCCTAAATGCATTGAAGCAACTGCCATGTGATTGGTTGATTAGATAATTGCATTAATGAGAAATTGAACAGGTGTTCCTAATAATCATTTAGGTGAGTGTATATATATATATAAAGACACACACACACACACACACACACACACACACACACACACACACACACACACACACACACACACACACACACACACACACACACACACACACACACACACACACACACACACAGAGAGAGAGAGTTTCTCATGGATCCGTCAGCAGCTGATGACAGTGACACATGAGGAACACATTATACACACGATACACACGCCGGGCGTCAGGAAACGCCAGCACAGCCTGAAGCTGCAGAGCGGCACCAATCATGCACAAAAATGCTGGGTTGTTTTAACTCAACTTTGGGTTAAATATGGACAGACCCAAACATTGGGTTAAAAATGTAATGTAAAAATCTAACCAATATTGGTTTGTCCATATTTGACCTAAAGTTGAGTTGAAACAACCCATCAGTTTTTTAGAGTGTGGCCTCGATGTCACGAATGAAGCGATTCGCACCTGAGGACAACACAACAGCATCTAATAATGAAGTCAAAATCTATAACTTTGCATATGTCATGTCTGCTCTGTATTGAGTTCCCGTTCGAGGGAATCAACTTTGTGTAAACTGTTTGGGAGTGCAACATGCAAAGGCAGCTCTTGAGGGATCTGCCTGTGAACATTGTGAAGCACTATCTATGAGAGTGCTGCGCTCCCGCTTGGCTATTTTTAATAAGGATGGCTAAGCTCGCAAACCCTGCGGTTCAGGTCCCGCGTCTGTTGAGGCGGCGCGGAGGCTTAAATCGTGGAGATCGCAAAAGGATCTCGCAGATGAGAACGACACTTTTGAGACACTTTCTCGTTCATCATCTGGGGATTCAATAACACTCGCTCACGGCGCAGAAGCCCGCACTGCGGCTTCTTCTGCCAGTGACGAGTGCCCGGTGCTGGAACTATCCGCTTCTGAGGAGGTGGATGTTCTCAGCATCGGGAGCGAGGAACATGAGTATAACTCGCCAGCTCATGTTCCCGCATATGAGGAGTTGGTAGAGGTTGTGACACGTGCTGTGGCCAGACTCAACATCAGCTGGCCACAAGATAAGCAGGAAGATTCTCGTTACAGTAATTTAGACGAGAGATTCCTGCAGCACAGGTCACAGCCTCAGCGCCGGGGTTTGCCATTTTTCCCAGATCTTCATAAAGAGATCTCTAGATCCTGGGAAAAATCCCACTCCTCTCGCATCTCATCTAACACATCGTGTGATTATAGCAATGTGGTGGGTGTGAGGGAGGCGGGGTATGGCAAGACGCCGCAGATGGAGGAAGCCTTGGCGAGTTATCTTTCTCCTGAAGCGGCATCTTCGCTTAAAACCCCGGCGCTGCCCAGCAAACCATGTAGGGAAACATCAGCTTTGGTTTGTAGGGCATATATGGCGGCTGGTCGGGCTGGTGCGTCTCTGCATTCGATGGCTATCTTGCAGGCGTACCAGGCCGACCTCCTTAAGGATATGGATGAAGGAGAGGGACCTACTCCGTCAGATATTGCGTTGAGGAAGGCCACAGATTTGGCACGCTCTATTGGCCGTTCTATGGCAGCTATGGTGGCTACGAAGAGACATCTGTGGCTCAATTAATCTGGAATTAAGGATAAAGTTAGATCCTTCCTGATGGAGGCACTGCTTTCGCCTTCTGGCTTGTTCGGTGACGCAGTTTCTACTGTCGTCGACAGGTTTCTGGAGGCGAAAAAACAATCTGCGGCGTTCCATCAGTTTCTCCCTCTCCGCTCGAGGTCTTTTAGGAGGGCTGGTCCAAGTGGCCAGCCACATCCGTCAACCAGCTCCTCCTACCGACAGGAACAAAAGGAGAGCGTTGCCTCTAGAGCCCCTCCCTTGGGAGCTTGGCAACAGAGGAAACGCTCTCAGCCGAAACCCGCCGGCCAGAAAGGAGACCTGAGGGTAGTTATTCAGGCCAAGAGAGCGGGGAAGAGGTCCTAACCGAGGTGGTAGGACCTCAGAGGGCTGTCCCCCTAGAAACCCCCCCGGGGTTTTACAGCCGTTACTTTATAGATCCAAAGAAGGATGGAGGACTGAGGCCGATTTTAGACTTAAGGCATCTGAATCTGGCTCTGAGGAGGTTCAGGTTCAAGATGCTCACCATTCCCATTATAGTGAATCAAATCAGGTCCGAGGACTGGTTTGTCACGATAGACCTAAAATACGCCTATTTTCATGTCTCCATCCTACCATGTCACAGGTGGTTCCTAAGGTTCGCTTTTGGGGGCAAAGCATACCAATATCGAGTCCTTCCGTTCGGCCTAGCACTCTCTCCCCGAACATTCATGAAGTGTATGGATGCAGCTCTGGCTCCATTGAGACTCCAGGGCATACGTATACTCATAGACGGGCTCATACTGGCTCAGTCGCGAGAGATGGCAGTTCGGCATCGAGATGACGTCCTTGGTCATATTCAGAATTTAGGGTTGAGACTCAACATAAAAAAGAGTGTGTTAGAACCAGTTCAGAAAACTACTTTTCTGAGTGTGGTATGGGATTCGGTTACGATGCGGGCACAGATGTCTCCCGCACGCATCGAGTCTATCCTAACCATGGTTTCTGGGATAAGACTAGGCCAGGCCATCACTGTAAAGAAATTTCAAAGACTGCTGGGCCTCATGGCAGCGGCATCAAACATAATACCTTTGGGCCTTCTCCACATGTGTCCCCTTCAGTGGTGGCTGAGAGCCAAGGGGTTTTCCCCCAAGGGGAATCCATTCCGTATAATAAAGGTTACGCGCATATGCCTTCGTTCCCTATTAATATGGAAGAAACCTTGGTTCTTGTCCCAAGGGCCAGTGTTAGGGGTGTCATGTCGCCGGAAAACCATTTCGACAGCCGCCTCCCTCACTGGCTGGGGCACGGTCATCGACGGCCGCTTTTCCAGGGGTCTGTGGCAGGACCATCATCATTCTTGGCATATAAATTGCCTAGAGATGTTGGCTGTTTTCAGGGCTCTGAGGAGCTTCCTTCCAGACATCAAGGGTTACCATGTCCTGATACGTTCAGATAATACATCAGTGGTAGCTTATCTGAACCGACGGGGGGGACACAGATCGCGCCCTCTATCCAGATTGGCGCATCAGATAATTTTATGGTCCCAAGGGAAAATTTTATCCATCAAAGCAATATATATCCCGGGGGTTCAGAATCAGGGAGCAGACATCCTGTCGAGGCAGGGGCTGAGGCCCGGGGAATGGAGACTTCATCCGGAAGTGGTGAAGTTAATATGGCAAAAATTCGGACTAATAGAAGTGGATCTATTTGCGTCTCGAGAGACGTCCCATTGTCCACTTTGGTTTTCCCTCACTCATCCAACCCCACTGGGGTTGGATGCCATGGTACAAGCTTGGCCGAGGCTTCGCCTGTACGCTTTTCCCCCGATCGCTTTGCTCCCGGGAGTCCTAGAGAGGGATTGCCAGGAGGGCATCAGTCTTCTTCTAATAGCCCCGTTCTGGCCGGCCCGAGTATGGTTCTCAGACTTAGTGTCACTCCTGATAGACCAACCATGGCAGATTCCTCTGAGGAGGGATCTGTTGTCTCAAGCAGAGGGCACAATATTCCACCCTCGCCCGGAGATGTGGAATCTGTGGGTCTGGCCCCTGAGGGGGCTCAGTACTTAGATGCTGGTCTATCAGTGGGAGTAGTTGAAACCATACTTAGCTCTAGGGCTCCATCCACCAGGAGATTGTATGGCCTCAAGTGGAATGTGTTCTCTAATTGGTGTAGAGAACATAATGTAGATCCAGTCAACTGCCAGGTAGCTTCAGTTCTGGAATTTCTTCAAGACCGCTTCTCTGCAGGTCTCTCCCCATCCACTTTAAAAGTATATGTGGCTGCCATTGCGGCTTTCCATGCACCTTTAAACGATGGGCCTTTGGGGAGGCACCAGCTGGTCATACGGTTTCTCCATGGTAGTTGGACGATAAGACCGACAACCAGGTCCAGGGTTCCTTCCTGGGACTTGGCATTGGTTCTCGAAGGGTTATGCCTGGCCCCCTTTGAACCACGTCAGTCGGCTTCACCGAAGGACTTTACTTTTAAAATGGCTTTTCTGTTAGCTATTACCTCTATAAAAAGAGTAGGAGATCTCCAAGCCCTGGCAGTAACGCCAGCCTGATTGGAGTTTGCCCCTGGCGGAGTAAAAGCTATTTTACATCCTTGGCCTGGTTATGTGCCTAAGGTGCCATCAAATGTGGCACAGTCAACAGTTCTTCAGGCTTTTCACCCTCCACAACATGTGTCGGCAGAAGAGGAAAGGCTCCATTTGCTCTGTCCTGTCAGGGCTTTGAGAGTTTACCTTGAGAGGTCCTCTTCCTGGAGGAGGTCGGACCAACTTCTAGTGTGCTTTGGATCACCTAGGAAGGGATTACCTGTTTCTAAATAAACTATTAGCAACTGGATAGTTCAGGCTATTACTTTGGCCTATAGGCTGCGTGATTTACCTTCACCCTTGGCTATTAGGGCTCACTCTACTAGAGGTATAGCATCCTCTATGGCCCTTCATGTAGGAGTCCCCATTCATGAGATCTGTGAGGCGGCCGGTTGGGCCTCTCTTCACACTTTCATTAGATTCTATAGCCTGCACCTCCCTAGAACGCCCGGCACACAAGTGCTCTCGTCCTAACTAGTGCATGTTTCAGTTTCACTCTAGGACAGGTTTCGGTGCGTGGCTTAGTGGGCATTTGTTCCCCAAAGAGTCGTTTTCGATGACGCAGTGTTGAGTTCCCTCGAAAGGGAACGTCTCGGGTTACGATTGTAACCACTGTTCCCTGAGAAGGGAACGAGACACTGCGTCGTCTTGCCACGCCCCTCTACACCTAGGAGCGGCTTGCTTCGTCACGAGGCTAATGTGTGTTTGTCCGGTGTCTCCTTTTATACATCCGGTTATGCCGTCACATGTTACGTCATGACGCAACATCAATCAGGATTGGATTAGTTTCATTCATACTTCAGTGGCGCACGCTAAGAGAGCGTCCCCAAAGAGTCGTTTTATACGACGCAGTGTCTTGTTCCCTTCTCAGGGAACAGGGTTTCCAGTCGTAACTCGAGATGTTTTGTTTGAGTTGGGCTTTATGTAAGTTTTGCACTGTTTTCTGTGTTAGCATTTGTTTCTATGGCGATTCATTGGTTGATTGATTCTCTGCACCTGTTTCTCATTCCCTTTTATGGATTATCCTGTGTATACATAGCAGTGTTTGTTATGTTCTTCGGTTGATCTCATCGTATTATAGAGGTTGTTCAGTTTGTCATGTTGTTGTATCCTGAGATTCTGAGAAGTGATTGTTCCCATTAAAACAACTGACGAATAGATCCAGCTTTTATTTAATTTGTTGCTCAACCCACTGTGACAGCATGTCACCTTTTGCCAGACTATTGGATTTTTACAGCAACAAACTCGTCACATTCCCATGGTGCACCCCTGCCAGGCCCTAACAGGCACTAGCATGGACTCAGTCGGCCAGACGGTTTAATGAGGAAACGCTAATTACAACCAGACTGCAAAAACCGCTAATCAGGCGGACAAACCCACTGTATAGAGGTGTAATAGTGAGCGGCGCTTAACGGTGAGAAGTGCACTTTATAGTCGACTACTGTGATTTATTCTCCACAGAATCAAGCTGAAGTCTGGCATTGTTCAGCTGCACAGTTTTTCAGGAAATACACACTTAAGTGTAAGATTTTCGGTCAGTTTCAGAACATTATTGTTCTGATTTTATCAAAAATGCACCCACCCATTAATACACATATTTATAAATATACTGAGTGTTTTACTTGAAAGGCTTGAGCTAAAAATAAGCAGTTAAGAAAATAAACTAGCATGTTCACAGCCTTAAAACCCAGTTCTTGTGTGGTTCAGGGATGTTAATAACGGCCTGGACGAGCTTCAGACCTCAGAGCTCGTAATGCTGTTCATGGGTGTAAACTAAAAACATAAAATAAATATTGATAACTGAGCAAAATATTTGAGGAATACTTTCAGTTTCAGCCAACACAAAGAGTCATTAGATCCTACAGTTCATTCATTCACGCCAAGAAAAGGCCTTTATTGCCATATAAAAGAGTGATTATTGTGCCGCTGAACAATGATACTATAGTTATGATGAACAGTAAAACTGACAGTCCTGGAAATCTACAGAGATGAAGACATTATTAGGCTATTTTAACCCTAGGTTAATTCTGTTTCACATCAGAGATTTTAAAAGGGTGTTCCCAGCAAACAAAAAACTGAGAATGTTTTGTTATGAAAGCATTACTTTTTACTTTTACTTTTACTTTTAAAAGTAAATTACTTTTTTCTCTGAACGTTGTTTGAAAATAAAAAATATATATTTTTTAATGGTTATGTGAATGTTTCAGAAAACATTAAGGGTTGCTGAAAAAATAAGATGTTGCAGAATGTTCTCTGAACATTCGGAAACAATTATTATTATTTTTTTTTAAATGTTAGATGAATGTCTAACTAAAATGTATCAGAAAAAAATGTTCCATGACCGATATATAATATGATTGTGATAAGCAAGAGACAATAATCTAAAAAGTGTTGCCTTCATTAAATACTCATGAGCTTTCAATCACAACTTAAAGCGGGCATGAAACTGAAGTTGACGCATGTCTGAGTAAAACGCTTCGGGGACAAGAACAAATGTGGGCGGGGCTTGATTGCATCTGTGGGGAATTGATTGGATGGTTGTGGTTTGCTATTGGCTGATCTCATGTGAGTGACAGGTTATAACCCCGCCCACATCATCAGAGAAGAGAAGAGATGCTGCAAGAGGAACTTATTCTCATTCAAGATTACCAGGAACATCAACTTAACACACTAATAATGATTTGCACAGATAAATCATTTATAATAAACACTGCAATATTCCATTAAAAAAACAAGTTGTCAATTTAGATTTCATGGGGACTTTAAGGGACAGAGAGAAGATGGAAAAGGGTCAGTAAAAACTAATGGGCCACAAAAACAATCTCAGAGATTTTTTTTTTATATGATATGAAAACGAAAAAAAGAAAAGAGGAAGAGTTAAAACTCCTCGGCCATATGCAGAATACATTACATTAGTCAGCCAAAGCTGTATCAGCATTGTGGATATAAACCAAAGCCGTCAGAAGAAACAGAGATTACATCACTCTATGGCAAACCACCACACGACAAGCCCAACGCAAACACTACATGTAACTCGCCATATGGGATCCATTTACAGTCTCAAAATCAATGCTAAAGATCATTTAAACATCCATACGGTCACATTTAAGGCTGATGGAAGAGAAAATAACTAGGTTTCACCTATTAAACTTAAAATTATCGTATATTTCATACAGATGTTATAGAGCTTCCCAATTCGTATGAATTGGTCGGGAGAGCGTTGGTTTATATCACACATAATGATGCTGACGCTGTTCATGAGCTTCACTTGAAGAAAAGACAGAAAAACCATTACAGCAAAAGATAAACGTCTGCAATCTGTCACTCTGTGAGATCAGAGACACTAATATACCATATTATTGTCTAACCAGTATAGTTATTAGCTTTGGCTTCCTGTGTGTTACTACATGTGTTTGTATTACACATCTACAGTCTGTGAAAGATTTGGAAATCCCCTCATTTCTGCGGTCACTGCTGGAAAAATATCATCCTGCAACTGTTTCCCTCGAAAGTCTGTAGTCAAGATGAAACGGCATCAGCAATTTCCTCGTAATGACACATCTGAGGGACTTAGACTCGATTTGATACTATAAAGTTATTATATTTAGATGAACGTTTTTTGAAGGCTAACAGTAATTATTTTAGAATAACATGCACTAATAAATTTTACTCAATAAAACCAGTTATTGTATTATAGTATTATTGACATATTGTTATAGTTTATACTTTTATTCACTTTAGTTCATCGTTTCATAAATATTTTGAATTAGTTTTCATTTTTATTCTTTCAGTTTTCAATTAAATTTTAGTTAACGCTTTAGAAATTTTGTTGTGTGTTTTGTAAATCAGCTTAAATAAAATCTATAATTTTGTGTTTATATTATATATATATATATATATATATATATATATATATATATATATATATATATATATATATATATATATATATATATATATATATATATATATATATATATATATATATACATACACATACCGGTATATATATATATCTATAAAATTTCTAAAGCGTTAACAAAAATTTTATTGAAAACTGAAAGAATAAAAATGAAAACTAATATATATATATATATATTGTACATTTTATGGTTTTAGTTTGAGTTAACTGTAATAACCAGTTATTTAAGTATCACTTAGATACTACTATGCTACTACTTCTATGCCTTTATAATTTTACACTAGCTAAAATAGAGATTATATTTGTAATAATTAAGTGTATATTTGTATACATTTTATTTTGGCCAATGTTTATTTAATTTAAAGTATAATTGCAAATGTTTTTTTATAGTTATATTTTTATTTAACTATATTAACCCTATAAAGTCAGATACATAAAAAGGCAGATCGGTCTCATTTGAACCCACAAACGTAAGACTTATAAGCTCAAACTAACTGCTTGTTGGTCAAAGTTAATGCAACTGTCCACAGGTCAGTATTGTGTAAAGCTGCAGAGCTGTATTGAAACACAAGCATCCACACAGGAATCATATATAGCCTCAAACCTCCCCTTTACTGTATGTACTGTACATCAGAGAGACAGAAACGCTGAGTCTGCTGAAAGAAGCTGCTAAAGATTCATATGCTTCCATTTACATTTCATGCACATTTATGCATTTGGCTGAAACCTTTGTTCAATGCATTCAAGGTGTGCATATTATACATAAAACACTTGTTTTTACGGTGTTATGCTAGAGTAAAATCTGCTCAAAATTTCCAACATATCATAAATTAGCGTCAACTATCAAACCCTCATCCAACAAGCCCCAGTTCTGATTTATTGATGTCATAAACTGTATGTCGATGTTTTTGCTTTTATTTATGTGCTGGTATTTCTTAACACTGAGCTCAACATGTGAAGTTTTCACTTGCCTTGAAATCACCAGTGTACGAATTCAGAAATGTTTGTGATCATAACATGAATAACAGCGTTTCAGAGATTGCGGAAAACTATCAAAATATTCTGTAATTCTTTAAAGTGCTCCTATTATGCTATTTTAAAGGTTCCTGATCTCCTACAATAGATTAGCATGCATCAAAGGTCAAAAACACTTTCATTTTCTCATAACATACATTGCACATCACCACATTTCTCATAGAGTCTAAAACGACTCGTGAGAAGATTCAGACTCTCTAAGCCCCGCCTCTCTGAGAGTTGCTCTGCTCTGATTGGCCAAATGGCCCAGTCTGCTGTGATTGGTCGACTGAAGGCTTCCTCTATACTCAGCGATTGTACACACTGTAAAGAAGACAGTAATGATGCATCGATTTTATCACATCAATTCATCTCGTTTCGGCAGTTCAGAATCAATTCTTTCTTTTAGGAGACAATAACTTTATTAATCTGCACTTTGATCTGTGAAAGTTTGCAGAGCTTTTACATTCACAAACAGCTCTTTTACACACTGCATGAAAGGGAATATCTTAAAAAGCATAATAGAGGCACTTTAATAGTTCTGATAACAGCTGATCATAATACAAACATTGAACATCTTTGACAGAGGAACAGCTGAATATGCAATGCATATATTGTAGGTCACACTCAATAACAATGACACAAAATTACAAGACAACAAATAAATAATTCAGTCTTGTTTTCCACCACAGAATTAAAAATTTAAAACGTAATTGTGGCTTTTTATCCCACAGTTCTGACTCTTTTTTTTCGCTCTCAGTTGCAGGATTTATAATGCGAGATATCAAGTTCCAATTATCTTTTTTTTTCTTGAGACTTTATTTCTCACAATGCCGAGTTTATATCTTGTAATTTTGACTATATTTTTAGCAATTGTGAGATAAAATGCGCAATTCTGAGAGAAAAAAAAGAATTTTAATAAATTCTAAATTCAGTATTTCAGTAAAGTCAGAATTGTGAGATAAAAAGTTGTAATTACCTTTTTTATTAGAAATTCCATGTTAGAAACAAGCGTTCATACACTTCTCCTCAACAACATGCGTGATTTGGGAAATCAATGATTCAATCCAAAGTTGATAATTTAACTTATGCACAATATTGTATAAAACATTTGTGAATAAACATGTGTTTACATCTCATGTGTTCAAGAGAACAGAATCATCACTTCCTGGTGCAGAATATCAGTAATAAAACTGTAAGTTTCTGCAATCTTTCTTTTTTCCCTCCATCATAAACGAGTGTGTCTCGAGCGTCAGACGAAACACAATAAACGCTGTCATGTTCTCTAGCGTTCGGATGCTGGTGTTCGGGAACACACTCGTGTGTGTGTGACGCTTCTGGAGGGAATTAGACCAAATCATTCTGATCACACACTTTCTGACTTTCAGAAACACCAGACCAACATTAGAGACGCTGCGACGCCATTGGTCCGCTGGTTACTCCAGTTATCCAATCACAGCTGACGCTGAGGCAGTCACATGAGGTGATTGAGGGATTTATTTAGTAAATATGTTTTCCAGGGGCTGTTTACACGACACCATTTTCAACTAAAAATGTAAAACTTTTTATGCATTCTGGCCTTTCGTTAACACGAAAATTACATTTTGGATGCCTGAAAACGCAAACTTTTGAAAACGTGGTTTCAAAGTGCAAGTCTCAGTGTAAACAACACAAAGGTTATTCTCTGAAGACGATGACGTCATAAACATGCGCTTAACGTGTTCAGTCTATAGTGTTTCATCGCCATCTAGTTGCCTGGCAGCAGAATACAGCGTTTTTAATCGTTTTCGTGGATCCGTGTGAATGGGGATCGATTTGACAATGGTGTCGTCTGTATGCGAAAAACTCAAAGGAAAAACTTCTCTGTTTCTAAGCATATTAGATTTTAAAAAAGCGCATACGTTTTTTCACGCAAATTTTTAGAATTTATGTGCATCTTGTCGTTTCCATCCAGTGTTTCTATTGCTATAAACATGCATAACTATTGACGTTTGGAGCAGAAACACTGCCGGACGACACAATAAATCGCTTTATCAGTATTGATGAATGACTTACCTAACACCACAATGTGTTTTGACCTCATTTTCCATTTTGACTCGCAGTCACTGAACCCGTCACGTTATGTTTGTCATCATACAGTAGCAGAGACGGCGAGTCAAAGGTTTTGCAGTAAAGCTGTTTTTGTAATTATCTTCATAAACATCATTTGTGCATCTCCTCAATGATTCTTTAACTTTTCACCACCAAAGCAAACGAAGCGACATCAAGACTCGTAGATTACTGCAATTATTTTTGGCCTGCAATACATATTATGTTTTACATTTACCACATAACTGAGGATTTAACAGCCTCCACCACATTTAAACTGAGATTGTATCCGTGCTTGTTCAGAGGTCATCTGGAGTCTTCTCTTTATTCCAGTGGTTTTTGGGCTCGTGTTTTCCTGGATCTGATTTCGGAGCACCAAGAATGCAATGACAAAGTGCTACATTTGGAATTGATTTTTGCCCCTCCACCCATATATTACATAAGGGCTTGAAAAAGTGCACTGGACACACACTGTGGTTCAAGTCTGAGACGCTTAAGCCTGGAAATAAGCAGGATCCTGAAAAATATTCCTGCACTATTTTCATGTGACTAATGAGATCTAATGAGACTAATGAGCGTCACTGATCATGTGACTTTTGATACAGATTGAGAACATCATCATAAGGTTAACTAAACTAAAACCATAGAAAAAAATGTATCACTTGAAAATTACTAATAAAATAAACTATAATAAATAGCAAAATTATTTCAGCTGGTTGCATTTTTTTCTTTTAGTTTAAGTGTAAGTACTAAAATAAATATAATAAAACTTAATTAAAACTATAATGACATATGCATTAATAAATTAACTAAATTGCTAAAACTTAAAATAAAATTAAAATGAAATCAGAAAATATAAAAATAAAATTCAAATTGTCAACAAAAAATAGATTATATCATTGATACTAAAATCAATAGCAAAAGAGTTTTATGTGGTTACACTACAAAAAAAAGTTTTAAATTGGTTAGATTATGTATATTAATTGCATATAAAATTTCCATTCATTTCAATTAAAATAAACTGAAAAACGTTATTTTGTCACGGCGTGTGTGGGTTGAAGAAGGACTCACAGGCAAAAGCTCAAATTGCAACAATTTACTCAAAATAATAACAGGCAGGTACAAACAGATGGGTCCAGACAGGCAGATAACACACTAACACGACTATACAAGACTAACAACCGACAAAGACTGAATGAACTGAGGGAACTAAATACAGATACTGATGAACATAAACCAAGTGACACAGATGAAGGTAATTAACAAGACACAGGTGATGAAGATGGACTGATGACGGTTGGCATGGTAACAGAAGAGTGGCGGGAAAACAAAAGACATGTGACTAATGAAAACAGAAGATCAAACAGACACAAACGTGACATTACTCCCCCCCCTCCGGAAGGCGCGACCTCGCGGCGAAGGACCCAGGGCGGAGCAGGATGAGCAGGCGGCCAGGGCGGTGAAAACCCCTCGGGCAGCCACGGCGGAGAAGACCCTTCGGGTGGCCGTGGCGGTGAAGACCCTTCGGGTGGCCATGGCGGTGAAAACACTTTGGGTGGCCATGGTGGAGATGACGGAGGGAGGAGCCATGGAGGAGGTGGGGCTGACGACTCCAGGGAGCCGACTGACGGAGGTGGAGCAGGTGATCGAGGAGACCCGGATGGAGCCAGAGAGCCGACGAACCTAGGCGACGCCGAGGGTCCGGCGGGACATGGCAACGCCGCCGGCTCTGGTGACAGGAGTGCAGGTGGGGACACAGAAGGACACGGTGAAGGCAGAGGGAGTGAGGACCAAAGGGGAACTGAAGGAAGTGAGGAGTCCGACTGAGCCGGGGGGACGAAGGGAAGAGGTGAAGCCAGAGGAGTGCAGTCCAGAGGTGAGGGAAGGTGGACGAGTGACCAAGGTGACTCCGGGGGGACGAGGGAGCCTGGCGGAACTAGGGGACTTAAGGGCCACGGTGAAGCTGAGGGAGGTAAGGGCCAAGGTGGAGCAGATGGGACGAAGGGCAGAGGTAGAGTCCTGGTTGTGGAGGTTGGAGGTGGAGGCCGTGGATCCACCAACCAAACTGGAGCTGCAGGCTGGCAGACCCACGGCAACTCCACCTCACAGAGGGAGATAATATGAGGGTCAGAGGGGCTGACAGGCTGAGGCAGAAGATCAGGGAGGTGGCAGATGAGAGGAGGTGGGAGAGGGAGGCTGGGTGGGAATACAGGCTCTGGTGTCATGACGGGCTCTGGCTGGGCAGGATCTGGCTGCGCAGGCTCCGGCTTGGCAGGCTCTAGCGGTGAAGGCTCGGGGCTGGACGGCGCCAGCGGAGAAGAAGTCTCTGGGCTGGACGGAACCAGCGGTGAACAAGTCTCTGGGCTGGACGGAACCAGCGGTGAACAAGTCTCTGGGCTGGACGGCGTCAGCCGCGAGGGCTCTGGGCTGGACAGCCTTAGTGGCGAGGGCTCTGGGCTGGACGGCCTCAGCGGCGAAGGCTCTGTGCTTGCCGGGACCAGCGGTGAAGGCTCTGTGCTGGACGGGACCAGCGGTGAAGGCTCTGTGCTGGACGGGACCAGCGGTGAAGGCTCTGTGCTGGACGGGACCAGCGGTGAAGGCTCTGTGCTGGACGGGACCAGCGGTGAAGAAGGCTCTGGGCTGGACGGGACCAGCGGTGAAGAAGGCTCTGGGGTGGACGGGACCAGCGGCGAAGAGGACTTTGAGCTGGGCAGGACCAGCGGCGAAGAGGGCTTTGAGCTGGGCAGGACCAGCGGCGAAGAGGGCTTTGAGCTGGGCAGTACCAGCGGCGAAGAGGGCTTTGGCGAGGGGTCAACGGGCTCTGGCGCAGGATCAACGGGCTCTGTAAAAAAGTAAATTAAGTCCTTCTCGTCCGGACTCTGGACGAGGACAGAAACAGCAGACACTGGACAGACAGTCTCGGCGGACCGAGACTCAGGATGGGTGGTGACGGAAGTTGGTGACATGGCGTGCCACGGGAGGAAGGTATCCAGACAACTGGAGAGAGCCTCTCCCCAATCCAGATCGGAGAGATCTGGGAGCTCCCTCGGATCGACAGTCTTAGCCCCCAGCCGGTAGCACGCCATAATCGTCAAGTCGTCCAGCGAGCAGGAGGCAGCGAGGAATAAGCCCCCAGGTAAAGTGGAACAGATCGCGGCTATCCAGAGCCAAAGCCGTGATCTGTCCCGCAAGCTCCCAGCTCATGGTTCAGTCGGTTGTTCTGTCACGGCATGTGTTGGTTGAAGAAGGACTCACAGGTAAAAGCTCCAATTGCAACAATTTACTCAAAATAATAACAGGCAGGTACAAACAGATGGGTCCAGGCAGGTAGATAACACACTAACACGACTATACAAGACTAACAACCGACAAAGACTGAATGAACTGAGGGAACTAAATACAGATACTGATGAACATAAACCAGGTGACACAGATGAAGGTAATTAACAAGACAAAGGTGATGAAGATGGACTGATGACAGTTGGCATGGTAACAGAAGAGTGGCGGGAAAACAAAAGACGTGACTAATGAAAACAGAAGATCAAACAGACACAAATGTGACAAATGTGATGCATAATTGTCTAAATAAATTTTTTTTTTTTTAAATTGATTTTTGATTTATATACCATATATACATTAAACCTAAATAGACTAATAAAACTAATTAAACAATTATGTTTAATTAGGTGGTGGTAATTATTTAATTAGTAATTAAACAATTATGTGATGCATAATTGTCTAAATAAAAAAAATAAAAATAAATTGATTTATGATTTATATACCATATATACATTAAACCTAAATAGACTAATTAAACCTAACTAAAACTAATTAGATGAGTAAAGTTGTTGGCCATGAGAAAGCCTAGTAAAAAGCTTGATTTTAAGTTTGAATCAAAGTTTAAAGGTTTTCAGTCTCTCAGACAAATTGTTTGCTAGGCCGTTGCTAGGGTTCTCGGGGTGGTTGCTAGGCTGTTGCTATGTGGTTGTTAGGGCACTCGAGGTGGTTGCTAAGGTGTCTCTATGCGGTTGCTAGGGTACTCGGGGTGGTTGCTTGGGTGTTGCTATGCTTTTCAGTCTCTCAGACAAATCACTTGCTATGCGGTTCCGGGTACTCAGGGTGGTGGCAAGGCTGGCGCTATGTGGTTGCTAGGGCACTCGAGGTGGTTGCTAAGGTGTCGCTATGCGGTTGCTAGGGTACTCGGGGTGGTTGCTTGGGTGTTGCTATGCTTTTCAGTCTCTCAGAGAAATCGTTTGCTATGTGGTTCCTAGGGTACTCAGGGTGGTGGCAAGGCTGGCGCTATGTGGTTGCTAGGGCATTCAAGATGGTAGCTAGGGTGTTGCTATGCGGTTGTTTGGGTACTCGGGGTGGTCACTAGGGTAATTTGTGTATTTGTGATGTTGCTGCAGATGTTCCACATGCAACCCTGAAGCAGGAAAGACACAATGAACTTTAATGTGATCTTTAAATCATCAGGAGGGATTATATACATCTGTACGGTTATGAGTGTTCATGTGACCCACGCGTCTGTCCACGAACCACATTTAAACTTCAGTAACATTTAACGTATCCCAGCAGCCATTACATCAGGCACACATAATGATTCAGTGTCACAGAATGCACTGAATGATCCATAGAACTGCATAGAAATGTGTTTAAAATCTGTCAAATTACCATAGAAACTGGACACCCTAACACATAGCAACATGCTAAAAACCACTGACATCATCCAGCAACCACATAGCAACACCCTGGCAACCGCATTGCAGCATACCTTAAAAAAACACATCACCTTAAAACTGGGTAGAAACGTCCTGGCAACCAGCTTAGTAACTTAGCCACGCCCCGGAAACCCCATACATCTCTAGCAACTGCATAGAAATGTGCTAAAAATCAGTCAAATTACCATAGAAACTGGATAGCAATGCCCAGGCAACCAGCAGGAACACCCTAAAAAACAAATAAAAGCATGCTAAAAACCACTGACATCATCTTAGCAACCGCATAGCAACACCCCGACAATTGCATAGCAATACACATAAAAAACAAACTCATATCATAAGCAGTTCAATGCGCAGTGTACCCTGTATAAGCTGTAAAAATGACTAATAAACTAGGCAAGCCGTATCAACAGCCTAACTTAGCAACGCCCAGGAAACACCACATAATAATCTAACAACTGCATAGCAATGTGCTAAAAGACCATTGACAACATCTTAGCAACCTCAAAGCAACACCCTGGCAACTGCATGACAATGTACTTAAAAAAACTTTTAATCTTGGTGGAAAGGACCTGGCAACCACTTTCCCCAGCCTAGAAAGTTAGCAACGCCCTGGAAACACCCCATGATCCTCTGGCAACTGCACAGCAATGTGCTAAAAAAAACAATCAGAACAACATAACAACACCCTGGCAACCGTGTACTTAAAAACACTTGTTTTCTGTTATACGTGCTTATGAATTGGTAAAACCCGATTGGATATTATCCTTGCGTGTATCATCAGTTC
The DNA here is from genome assembly GCF_051911475.1 of Siphateles boraxobius. Taxonomy (NCBI): domain Eukaryota; kingdom Metazoa; phylum Chordata; class Actinopteri; order Cypriniformes; family Leuciscidae; genus Siphateles; species Siphateles boraxobius. The sequence goes on along the minus strand of NW_027509207.1, from coordinate 301,307 downwards.
TGCTGTTTTAGATTAGGCATAGTCTCTATCTTACGTCTTCTGCATCTCTTCAAGTTTCTGGTCACTCAGTGAAGTTTACATGTGGATGAACATCTGTGTTGAACTATAAGGGTGTGGGTGAATTTCGGCTTTAGCTGTCGATTTAAATTTGCCAGTCGTGCCACTAGTGAAGTGTAAGTGTGATCTAATCTGTCAAACAAATCAAAGAATTCAGACTGTAAATCTGTGTCAGACAGTCAAATATACATAGTGTTTTATCTCATCAACGGAGAGTTAAACTTCAGTTTGTGCTCCAGAAATGAAGAGACTATGAGTCTCTTAAAACCATGAGTTTTAAAGCAACATTGCTACACAACAATGTCTGGATTGATCACACTTGCACCGAAACCCTGTCATTCATACGTCTCTCTCTTGCTGTTTCTCAAAGAAATATCTTCCACGGCTGTAATCATCATTATGGCACTTGTTTTGAAGTGTTCAATCATTAAATGACAGGTCTCTTTGGCATTAGCAGCAAACCTAAACATGCAAAAACTGCTCTCTGCTGAGTCGAGTCATTCTTTGTTGTTGCTTTGGGCTGTTTTGGATCGGCCGCATTGGCTTAGAGTGATAATATTTTGCATCAACATTTACAAGTTGAGGTAATTTTGAGGTAATCACATCCCATTGCCAAGATATCATTACATCTCGACTTTTAATATTGTTTTCTTTTGCACCGAGCCAAATATAGAATGCTGAGAGAATATTTGTGTTAAATTAACAATGCTTAAACAGTGTCCCTTAACAACAATAAAAACACTATTATTGAAGTCCATTTGTTTTGCTTTAATGACAAAATAGTCAATATTTAATCCTGCTGCATTGAATGATTTCTCAAATCATTCCACACCTTAGCAATTGCACTAAATACAAGTCAAATTTCCATAGCAACTGGATAGCAATGCCTTGGCAGCCAGCAAGAACACCCTAACAAACACATAGCAACGTGCTAAAACCACTGACATCATCTTAGCAACCCCATAGCAACACCATGGCAACTGCATGACAATGTACTTAAAATGTACTTATCTACTGCATAGAAACATACTGTCAATCAGTCTCAACAGCATAGTAACTTAGCAACACCCTGTAAACACCCCATAATACTCAAGTAATTGCCCTGGCAACCAGCAGAAACAGCATAACAAACACAAAGCAACATAAAACCACTGACATCATCTTAGCAACCACATAGCAACACCCTGCCAACCATATCGCAATGCACTTAAAAACTCATATCACCTTAAAAACTGGGTGAAACGCCCTGGCAACCACTCTCAACAGTCTAGTAACTTAGAAACGCCCTGGAAACACCCCATATTACTCTAGCAAAAATAACTCCACTGAAATCATCTTAGCAACCACATAGCAACACCCTGCCAACCACATAGCAATGTACTTTAAAAAAAAACATCAGTATTTCAATGCCCAGTATATCCTGTGTAAGCTGTAAAAATGACTAATCAAGTACTTGAATTACCTTAGATACTGGGTAGAAACATCCTGGCAACCACTCTTAACAGCCAGGGACTTAGCAACGCCCTGGAAACAACATATAATACTCTAGCAATTGCATAGCAATGTGCAAAAAAACACTGATATCATCTTAGCAACCACATAGCAACACCCTGGCAACCGGATAAAACTCACATCACCTTAGAAACTAGGTAGAAACACTCTGCAACCACTCTCAACAGTCTAAGAATGTGCAATAAAAAAAGTCGTATCACCTTAGTAACATAGCAACGCCCTGGAAGCACCCCATAATGCACTAGCAAATGCACAACACCTTGGGAACATGCGTTGCTCAATGAAAACAGCATTATTCCCAAATTACATTTGTGCATTTTGCATTTATCGAAAGTGACATACTCTAGCAACCGCATAGCAACATATCTAGCGAGCAGGTACTACTGTGACCCTGTGTCCGAGGTCAAAGGTCAGGGTACATTAGGATGCTCATGATGAGCGCTGGATTCAGTGTTTCATTTGAAATAAAAATGGAAAAACTTTCTCTCTTTCTCTGGCATGTGGAGACAAGCTCTTCTCTCGTCTGCCAGACTCAGTCTGTCTCTCTCGGCCTGGGTCGCGTCTCTCAAAGCATTTGACCTCTATTTTGGAAATCAACAGGCATGAACTCGAGCGGGAGTGACGAGGAGGCGAGCTGCTCTCAATGAGGCCATTGTGTGTGTGAAATATGCTGTTTGCATTGAGCGATACGGGTGATTCATACACAGAAGATGTAAAGGGAGGGTAAATATATCACATTTATCATTAATATTCCATCATGAAACACTCTCTGCATGATGTTTCTCCTGCGTTTAATAACTGATGAACTTTGCTACATTAGGGTTAATCTTCTTATAGCTGAAATCGAACTTGATTCATAATTTATGAATTTTGCAGCTGCCTATTAATGTGACGTTGCTTTGAAACAATCTTGACAAGATTAGACCAGCTGATATAGACATGTTTGAGTTATTAGCTGACAATGACTCACTGTGCAAATGTAGTTTATCACGTGGCTGTTGTCATTTTACACAATGAAGCTTTTAGCCAATGCTTTGATGATGCAACACAAATATTCTCCATGAAAACATGTTCCTTTTCTTCATTTTATTGGAGAAAATATGATCTCAGTCTTTCTGCTTAAAAAGTTTTTCTTATTCATTTTTAATTTAATGTGTTACTTGCTGTTGCTTTGTAATTATCTGTGACATTTACAAGCAATTTCTGAATGAAAGTTGTATATCCTGCACTAAATGTTTCAGTGTGTGTTTGATTCCTGATTTTCCCACAAACGGCGGTGTGGGAAAATCAGGACGAATGCTATTTCTCGTTCCAGAGGCTCTCCGACGAGATGCAGCGCGTGTTTGATCGCACCGTTGCGGGAAGAGAAGCTGCTAGGCGCTGGCGGATTAACGGCAAGGAGAGAAATCCATATCTAACTTTTCGATTGAGTTTCGAACCCTAGCAGCAGAGAGCTAATTGAACAAAGAGGCGCAGTGGGACATGTTCCTGCATGGGCTGGCTGACCGCCTCCAAAAGGAAATCTACGCCATGGACCTTCCCACCAAGCTCAATGACCTCATTGCTCTGGCCCTGAAAGTAGACGCACGTCTTTCACGAGTAGATCGACGATTTCAACCTAACCGTTCTTCTGGAGGGATCGAGGGAGGCGGGGGCGCGGTCAGCCCTGTTTACGATCCTGAGCCCATGCAGTTGGGTCGAGCCCAGATTTCCCGGGAGGAGAAGGAGAGGCGGAGATCCCTGTGCCTTTGCATGTACTGTGGAGGAGGTGGACATTTTGCTTACAGTTGTCCGTTAAAAGGCCCAGCCCGACAGTAAGTATGAGGCTACTGTCGGGTGGGATCCCTGCCGAGAAGACCACATCGACAACTGCTCTCCTTCCGGTAAGACTCTGATGGTCAAGGAGACCAACGTCAAGGAGACCATCTCCTTTTACATTCTGGACACTCCTATTGCACCAATCGTCCTTGGTCACCCCTGGCTCACCCGTCACAACCCCAAAATAGACTGGCAGCTGAAATCTGTGTCGGAGTGGAGCAGTTATTGTCATAAGTCTTGTCTTGTGTCTGCCTGTCCGTCTGTTTCTGTTCCTGTGTTTCAGGAGGAGGCAGTGGATTTATCTAACGTTAGTACCTGGACCTGAAGGAGGTGTTCATTAAGTCACGGGCTGCTTCTCTTACCCCGCATCGTCCCTATGACTATGCTATAGAGTTATTACCAGGTACGTCTCCGCCTAAGGGCAAGTTATATTCACTCTCTGTCCCAGAGAGAGAGGTCATGGAGAAATACATTTCTTATTCTCTAGCAACGGGGTTCATCCGCCCTTCCTCTTCTCCAGCTGGGGCGGGGTTCTTTTTTGTGGGGAAGAAGGATGGATCGTTTCTACCTTGTATTGATTACCGGGGGTTGAACAACATGACGGTAAAGAATACTTATCCTTTACCATTGATGTCTTCAGCATTCGAGAGGTTGCAGGTAGCATATATCTTCACGAAATTGGATTTACGGAATGCTTATCATTTGGTCCGCATCAGGGGGGATGAGTGGAAGACCGCTTTTAACACCCCCAGGGGGCACTTTGAATACTTGGTTATGCCTTTCGGCCTTTCCAACTCCCCAGCGGTCTTCCAGGCACTTGTCAATGACGTGTTGCGAGACATGGTCGATCAGTTTATATATGTGTACCTCGACGACATACTGATTTTTTCATCGTTTCTCCAGGAACAAGTGCAACACGTCCGACAAGTATTTCAGAGGTTGCTAGAGAATGGGCTTTTTGTCAAGGCGGAGAAATTGCTTTTCATGCACAGTCTGTTCCTTTTCTAGGCTACATCATCTCGGTTGAGGGAATGCGCATGGATCCTGAGAAGGTTAAGGCTGTGGTGGATTGGCCAAGTCCATGTTCCCGTAAGGCCCTACTGAGGTTTCTGGGGTTCGCCAATTTCTACCAGCGTTTTATTCGCAATTTCAGCCAACTAGCCACACCTCTGACCGCCTTGAACTCCCCCAGAACGACGTTCAGGTGGTCAGACGCAGCCGAGGCTGCGTTTGCCAAACTGAAGGGTTGCTTTGTTTCAGCCCCAATCCTGATAACCCCTGATCCTTCACGTCAGGTCATGGTGGAGGTCGATGCGTCAGAGGTGGGGGTAGGTGCAGTGCTATTCCAGCGTTCTCCTTCAGACGACAAGATGCATCCTTGCGCGTTTTTGTCTCATCATTTATCCCCTGCCGAGCGCAATTATGACATTGGCAACAGAGAGTTATTGGCGGTCAAGTCAAGTCAAGTCAAGTCAACCTGGCGTCCACATGCGCATTAAGAATTGATTCTATAGTTATGTGCGTTTGAATATATGTGCGCAGGTTTGTAATTCCTTACAAACCATGCCTAAACAAACTACTTGTCTTATCTATAAATTTTGATACAGAAATTTTTTTTATCTTATCACTTTGGGTAGGTACGCGAACCGAAAAATTCCACAAGGCTTTATCTGTAGAGTGGAATAGGGATCCTCCATAGGGAGAGGCTAGTTGGCACTTCAGCACTGCATTGTCATCGGGTCCAGGCGAAAGTCCTTCGTCAGATCTGGAAACGGCCTGGATCCGGCAGGCTGCGGGAAAACCTCGGGATAAACAAAGACACTAATATTAGCGTAGATGCCATTCTTCTTATGATGTAACGAGTACATCAGGATTTAAGGGAAGTGTTCCCAGTTCCGGCTGACCTAATCTAAGCAGCCTAATATTGAATTATAGAAGTCTATAGAGTGTTATGTGAATGCTAGGTCAAAGAGATGTGTTTTTAGTCTAGCTTTGAACTGACAGACTGTGTCTGCTTCCCGGACAATGTTAGGAAGATTGTTTCAAAGTTTTGGTGCTAAATAGGAAAAGGATCCACCGCCAGCAGTCGATTTAGATATTCTAGGTATTATCAACTGGCCAGAACTTTGAGATCGCAATAGACGTGAAGGACTATAACGCGTTAAGAGCTCGCTGAAGTACTGAGATGCACAAACAAGGCTCTGAACTTTCCAGAAACCTCCAGACGGACTTGAACTACCGAAAGAACACCAACATAAGACATACAGAAGATCAGGCTGTAAGTCTCAAGTTGAAATATCTGAGAACAAGACGTTTTGTGCGATTTAATTAAAGATTATTTGTTGACGTTGAAGATCTTTTCGCGATACTTTACAAGACAAGGGCTTAGAAAAATTATCAATGGTTGCCTTGCTAGACTCGTGTTTAACAAATTCATACTAAAAGCTAAAAAAACGTAAATTTTGATTTCAGGGGTCCTTTAAGAAGCTAATGGTGTGAGGTTACAGGACGTTCTGTGGAACTCACTCATTCACACCCACGAGAGGCACATGTGTGTCGTCACCGGGCGGGAGACACAACACTAGTGTTGACATGCAATCTCAGAAGTGCAGTGCAACAGACTAGCTTTATGCTTTCTGAAGGACAATATAATCGGAATAAAAGTGCGATATGGCTTAGCTACATGTAGTATCAAATCTCAAAGGTTGCAATTGAATTAAACTAATATGTGCCCTTCGTTTTTCAGGTGTTCTTTTAAATGCCAGTCGAACATTTTGAAGCTTTAAGGGCTCCTGTGGTTTTACGGCAAAATAAAAGCTTGATGGTTTAATGCCTGAAAAGATAGCCATAAATATTTATATTGTTTTTTTTTATTATTAATTTTTTTTACAAATTTTTTATTTTAGTCAAATATTACAATATTAATAGTTCTTATTTTAATATTTTAAGTTAGTAATAATAGCAACATGTTTATTTTACAGTACAAATATTATTGCTATTATTATACAGTCATATTTATATATAATCAAAACATTTTTGAGCAAATTGTGCAGCCATACAGACAAGCAATTTTTATCCCACCCTCAAGACTCATGTTATTCTGGTCACTGACTTTAAGTATACATCTTAAACTACGATTTAATTCCCTGTCAATCTTGTAATCGCTACACATTCCTATAATAACTTATAATACTCCTATAATACTCTTTTCTTTGATCTCAGACATGCTGAATGCACATGAACACAAAACGAGTGTCTCATTTAGACAGTTTCCAGCATGGTTGAGTCATTTGGGAGAGAGAGAGAGAGAGAGAGAGAGAGAGAGAGAGAGAGAGAGAGAGAGAGAGAGAGAGAGAGAGAGAGAGAGAGAGAGAGAGAGAGAGAGAGAGAGAGAGAGAGTGAGAGAGAGAGAGAGAGTGAGAGAGAGAGAGAGAGAGATAGATAGAGAGAGAGAGAGAGAGAGAGAGAGAGAGAGAGAGAGAGGGAGAGAGAGAGAGAGAGATAGAGAGAGAGAGAGAGAGAGAGAGAGAGAGTGAGAGAGAGAGAGGGAGAGAGAGAGAGAGAGATAGATAGAGAGAGAGAGAGAGAGAGAGAGAGAGAGTGAGAGAGAGAGAGAGAGAGAGGGAGAGAGAGAGAGAGAGAGAGAGAGATAGAGAGAGAGAGAGGGAGAGGGAGAGAGAGAGAGAGAGAGAGAGAGAGAGAGAGAGAGAGAGAGAGAGATGTGACAGTAGGATGTGTGTAAATTTACAGTAATCATCACTATTACTGGAGTAGAAAAAAGATAAATAACGAGGATGAATTTAAACTTTTCTGAGAAAGATGCAATTAAGTCACTGCCACTAAAGACACACTGCAAAACTAGTTTCCAGCACAAATATCTAAACATTCAGCAAATACAAATGACGTACGGTATTATGTCTGCGTTTATGCTTTATGCTTAAAGAAAGAACAAATATCTGGCAGAGGGGTCAGAAAATAATCTTGTTTCCCCTTTGAATTAAGTTTATTTTTCTGAGCCAGTTGGCAGATATTTGTTCTTGTTAAGTGTCACCGTCCCACAGGTGGGACGTTTGCCACTATATATTTAAAACAATAATATCTTAGTAAAAACCTAAAGAAATATTGACAAACTATATATCATATGAAAGCTTTAAATCTCGAGTTTTCATATTTGGTGGCTGTTTTCTAAAATAAATTACAGAGGAGCAGTAATTTATCAATTTGCAACAATAATATTTCATATTCATTAGGAGTATTTAGGCCTTTATTTTGAAATAGCAATAAACATGAAAAATCATGAAAGATTGGTAGAAACATCAGTTTGTTTTCATGCCAAGAGTTCAAAAGATAACACCAATTCCATTTTATGAGGAAAAAAAGGTCTGAAAATGTTTTAAATATAAAGAAAAATGTATGGATTCTCGATTTGTGATGCGACTGCGAGCTATAACGCACATATGTGGTCTTTTTATGCATTTATTAGAGGTTAAATTCAAATCAAATACTGCCAAACCACCCATACTACTACATACTACTGAATAGGATGTCTACTACATAAATTGTATGAAAATTATGGAAATACATGGTTCAGATCACTCAAAACATATATGAAAATGGAGGCGCCCTTATATGGGCAGTAATGGAGTCTGGTGTTCACCTAGTGAAAAAGTTGGGTACTGCGTCTGAATAAAATGTTACTGAAAGCTCATATTTTGAGATATCAACCTAAAATCTGGAACACAACTTTTTCAGATTCTTCGCTTTACTTTTGCAGTTTTAGAGTAAAATATATTTTGTAATATATATATATATTTTATATAAAATATTAATAATTATATTTTTTAATTGCACAATTTCATAAACTCAAACTTATATAACTTTTTTTCTGTTTCATTTTTAATAATTTCTACACTTCTACAATAATCTGCAAAATGTCTGGAAAAAAACAAGACCAACCATAGGTCTATATTCCAAAGCATTCTTGAATTACAACCATTTAAGTTTGTATAGTGATTTTTATGTCTTTGCGAAAAAAGGGGGATGGGGGGGGGGGGGGTGACATTTAAGGGGTTAAGGATAAAGCATAAACGCAGACATAATGCTTTTGCTCTCAAGTAAATGCACAGTTAAAATCCATAAACCAAACCAAGCAGCAACGAGGAGAATCACAAAATTACAAAATTTGATTTGAAAATCAGACAAAAATACAAGACTGTGAACTTAACAGCTTTAATGAGGAAAACAACTACAATTACGAAGAGCATAAGAGAAATATGAAACTGTGGATTTAAATATGTTGACTGTGTATAGAAACAACAACATATTTTACATTTATTGCGAATTTTGCATAAATATTGAAGTATTTTGAGCACGATTTGCGTGTTTTGATTCTCTGATTGGTGGAGATTTCTGCAGAATCATAAATAATGTAGTTTTTTAGTATGAATTCTGCTGTTAATAATGCGCACTGATGTCTTCAACACAAACATATCAATTAACAACCTCGTAGCTCACAGTAGGTCTGTCTTTAAGTTAATAAAATCACTTTCCCTATATGGGGAAAATTATTGGGACTTTTTGTTTCTAGAACTCTCTATAGACTCGCTGTCCATACATTTACATTACATAACCACCCTAGTAATGGGAACCACTGCCTACAAAACTTTAATGTTCCCTCAAAAGTGTCATTAAGTTGCACAAAAGTGTTTCCTTGTTTCCTCTTGCTTGTCTTTATTAGTGTGTTAATGCTTCAGTCCAGTCAAACACCTGTTTGATAATAAAGGGGTTAAACTTGGGTTAAAAGTAAAACATGATGAAAACAACACCTGAGCCATTTGTGTTCAAGATGGAAAGCCACCAGAAGTGAGGAAAAGCCAAGACCGCATGCTTTCGTCGACGTTAAACACTAACAAGCGATCAGATGCGAGAGGCCAGTGCTGATGGAAGACGCCCGTGGCGCTCTCGAGCATCGGAGCCAGACTGTGTCAGAAGTAATTACAGTTTGCTGGGCAATAACAAGTCATTTGTGCAGTAATTGTATCCACACCCTTTCCTTCAACAGGGATTGCATTCCAGTATCAGCGGCTTTCCATACCATCAAATGCAAGCATGCAGTAGATAGCTTTTTTATTTTTTATTCAAGTCAAAAGTTTTTGATCGGTAAGATTTTTTAACATGAAAAATGTCTCGACTGTAACTTTTGATCAATTTAATTCATCCTTGATGAAGAAAAGTATTGATTTATTTTATTTCTTTCCACCCTAAAAATAAAATAAAAATTCTTACTGGCCCCAAACTTTAGTGTTTAATGTTACACACGCTTTCTATTTAAATACTAGATAAATACTGTTCTTTTGAACTTTCTATTCATCAAAGAATGAATAAATAACCATTTTCAGCATTGATAATGATGAGAAATGTTTCTTGAGCATCAAATCATCATATTATAGTGATTTCTGAAGGATCATGAGACACTGAAGACTGGAGTAATGATGCTGAAAATTCAGCTTTGATCACAGGAATAAATGACACTTTACTATATATTCACACACTGTAAAAAAAAAGGTTGCTTCCTTAAAATTTTAAGTACAATCAACTTTTGTTCATTGTCATTTCAACTTAAATTACTTTAAACTGACTTTTAAAAATGAGTTGAATCTTGTATAACATAAAAAAAGTTGAACTTATTTTGATGAGTTAAAGCAATGTAAAAATACATGTTGTCATAACTTATTGATCATATAATTTTTTTACAGTGCACGTTTTAAATTTTAATTAAATTTTCACAATTTTACTGTTATATTTGTATTTTTAATCAAAAAAATGCAGCCTTGGTGACTTCTTTTAAAAACATTAAAATTCTTATCAATCCAAAACTTTTGACTGGTAGTTTACATTGTAAACAGGAACACACAAACAATAAAACATGAGTCTTTAGGATGAGCATGAAACTATGCTTTTGTCCCAAATCCTAGTTTTCTTCAAAGTCGGCATCCTGATGGAACCGCAAAAGCTGATTCGGATATCATCTAAAAGGCATAAATGTACTGTTCATGTCACCTTTATTTATATAGAGCTTTACAATACAGATTGTTTCAAAGCAGATTTACAACAGGAAAATAATGCAACAAAGTTTGTTTCTAGAAGAAGATAGTCCAGCTTAAGTAAGTTCAGTGATGGTTCAGTGATTTTTGTTGTAAAAAAGTTATTAAACATGTAAGGGATTGATTTGAGCCGCTCTACATTTTATTCAATCTAGCAATTTCAGGCTTCCTCATGGAAGATTCATGCTGTTTTCTTATTTTTATAATTTACAACAAAAATCCTGGAAGTATTAACCATAATATATATATAAATCAACCATTTCTCAAATTCTCAAACTCATATGTGCAATGCATTCTGGGATTAGAGTGTGGCCTAAACGTGGCGTCTCACCTCTTTGAACAACTTCGAGTCGTGAGCGTCTATGACTTATCATGACCATCTGAAACAAAACAAACGACTCCTTAACATTAACACACTGTCATTAAGCGTCTGGCCTTCTTGACTTGTTTACAAACCACTTTCATATAAATGTCAAGAACTGCATTTTACACTGCAATGGCTTTGCTCATGAGTGTAATTATTATAATTATACATAAAGCAGCAGCACTTCAGTGAGTTCCGACTTTGATCATAAATATGAGGATCTTTTGGTCTCAATACTCTCAGTCCGGTGCCAACCACAGTTAAAGCTCCAGGAAAACGTCTGAGTCGGTCTGGAATGACAGAGTGCAGATTCTGGTGTAATTCTGCTCCAGATGATGGAGGGGGATCAAGCCGGGCTGTAAATCACTCAAGTCAGTCGAAAGTCAGTCGGACGGAAAAAAAAATTCTGTATTATGAATTTTTAAAGGGATAGTTCACCCAAAAACTGAAAATTCTGTCAGTAATTACTCTCCTTCATGTTGTTCAACCCCGTAAGACCTTCGTTCATCTTCGGGACACGAATTAAGATATTTGTGATTAAATCTGAGAGCTGGATCACTCCTCCATAGGCTTCTAAGGGATTGACACTTGTTCCCCGAAAAGTTATTAAAGACATTGTTAAAATAGTCCAAGTGACTACAGTGGCTCAATCTTAAGTTTATCAAGCGACGAGAATACTTTTTGTGCGCAAAACAAACAAAAATAACGACTTTATTTCAACTATTGAATTCCTTCTCTGTGGGCGTGTGCAGGAAATGGGCTACAGGTGCCGCATTCCCCAGGTCAAGCCACTTTTGAACCAGAAACAGTGGCAGAAGCGCCTGACCTGGGCTACAGAGAAGCAGCACTGGACTTCAGGCATTTTGGCATTTCTCCCGAGTCTTCCTCCAGACTCTGGCACCTTGATTTCCGAATGACATGCAAAATTTGCTTTCATCCGAAAAAAGTACTTTGGACCACTGAGCAACAGTCCAGTGCTGCTTCTCTGTAGCCCAGGTCAGGCGCTTCTGCCGCTGTTTCTGGTTCAAAAGTGGCTTGACCTGGGGAATGCGGCACCTGTAGCCCATTTCCTGCACACGCCTGTGCACGGTGGCTCTGGATGTTTCTACTCCAGACTCAGTCCACTGCTTCCGCAGGTCCCCCAAGGTCTGGAATCGGTCCTTCTCCACAATCTTCCTCAGGGTCCGGTCACCTCTTCTCGTTGTGCAGCGTTATTGCCACACTTTTTCCTTCCCACAGACTTCCCACTGAGGTGCCTTGATACAGCACTCTGGGAACAGCCTATTTGTTCAGAAATTTCTTTCTGTGTCTTACCCTCTTGCTTGAGGGTGTCAATGATGGCCTTCAGGACAGCAGTCAGGTCGGCAGTCTTACCCATGATTGCGGTTTTGAGTAATGAAACAGGCTGGGAGTTTTTAAAAGCCTCAGGAATCTTTTGCAGGTGTTTAGAGTTAAGTAGTTGATTCAGATGATTAGGTTAATAGCTCGTTTAGAGACCCTTTTCATGAAATGCTAATTTTTTGAGATAGGAATTTTGGGTTTTCATGAGCTGTATGCCAAAATCATCAGTATTAAAAAAATAAAATACCTGAAATATTTCAGTTGGTGTGCAATGAATCTAAAATATATGAAAGTTAAATTTTTATCATTACATTATGGAAAATGATTAACTTTATCACAACATGCTAATTTTTTGAGAAGGACCTGTATACAATAATATTAGGCACAGTAGGTTCTTTTCTTTTCTTTTTTACCAAGAACTTTTTTGAACAATGTTAAAAACCATAAATGGCCCGGTACAAAATAGGGATGTCACGATATTCGATCAGTTAGCAGACGCATAAAGCTTGCCACAAAGGAACCGGCAAATGTAGCCTAATCATTATGAATGTGTCAAATATAACAAGGAGACATTTTAATTGTTTATTAATAAATAGTGTTTTCTGTGACGATGCTGGCTCGACACCTTCGCAGTATTGTGAAGGTGCCTACAGAGAGAAATGCACACTTCATACGGATTATAAGAGAGTTGTCTGTTTCTTTTCGTTTTGAATTGTTTTGTTTAAAAGTAGACATTTCAAGCTTAGATATATTTCTGAGTTTCTGTTCATTTATGAGACAAGCTCCAGTTCACGTGCGATGCAAGTTATATCGCGTCGGCGCCTCCATGTCCTGATTATAGGCTGCTATATTTGCTTCTTATTTATTAAATCCAGGCAATTGGTTAAAACATTGATTAAAATTAAGATACAATTTAAACAAAACGAAATTCACTTTAAAGAAAGGCTTTATACAAAACAAAACTTAATAAAGCAGTCAAAATATTGTCTCTCGATATTACCCATCTTATGATTAGGCTACTCATACTGGCTGATATGCTGATCACTTTTCATATAAATCAACATGGATGAAATGGAAAAAATACTATATTATTTAAACATAAATATGAAACTAACTTTACTTGAATGGCTACAACACGTAGACCTACAGTACAGAGAAATGTAATGTAATGAAATGAAATGAAATGAAATGTAAAGGGGGGGGGGGGGTTGAATAATAATCAAATTATTGCCAGCGATCGTCGAATATTATTTTTGCTTGAAATGCCCATCCCTACAAAATGCGAAATGTCTTAATCAGACAAAATACAAGCATCATAGCATAAGAAAGAAATGTAAATAAAGAAGTAAAATAAAAATACATTAAAGTAGGCCTAAATAATAAATAAAGAAATGAAAGAGGCTCAGTAGCTTATGAAGCAGGAACACAAGCATGTAGTCGCAGTTGTTGTTGATGTTAGGCTACTGATTTAGCGTGTCTAACTAGTCGACACGTGGGGTGATGACATCATCGTTTCACATAATATGTTGGGGGGGGGGGTGCGTTACTGAAAGCCCTGACTGATACCCCACGGTACGCTACTGTTTATGGGTGTTTTACGGGTGGTGTTTGGGCGGGTGGGGTTGTATGGGTGGTGTTGTATGGGTGGTGTTGTATTGGTGGTGTTGTATTGGTGGTGTTGTATTGGTAGTGTTGTATGGGTGGTGTTGTATGGGTGGTGTTGTATTGGTGGTGTTGTATTGGTGGTGTTGTATGGGTGGTGTTGTATGAGTAGTGTTGTATTGGTGGTGTTGTATGGGTGGTGTAGTATGAGTGGTGTTGGGTGGTGTTGTATTGGTGGTGTTGTATTGGTAGTGTTCTATTGGTGGTGTTGTATTTGTGGTGTTGTATGGGTGGTGTTGTATTGGTGGTGTTGTATGGGTGGTGTTGTTTTGGTGTTGTTGTATTGGTAGTGTTGTATTGGTGGTGTTGTATTGGTGGTGTTGTATTTGTGGTGTTGTATGGGTGGTGTTGTATTGGTGGTGTTGTATTGGTGGTGTTGTATTGGTAGTGTTGTATTGGTGTTGTTATATGGGTGGTGTTGTATGGGTGGTGTTTTATGTGGTAACTTGTTTTGTTCTGATGGAAGGCATGTCTTAAACTTCTGCAAGCCCTTCCTGTTTAGTTTCTGATTAAATACATAAAGAGCCATATTAGATGAATACGTCACGAAATAGCTCGGCTGAAAGAGCATGTGCTTATTATTGTCAGATGTTATTTCATGCAGTTTATTATTACATAACATTTGCCTGTTCAGTGTGTTTAAATGCATCAACCTCATTGATGAGAAAACTCAGTGATCCATAATGCTGACCAGGAATGTGTTCGCTTGGCGTTTGCCGCTCTTTAGATGGTGATTTTACACGCACAGTGAGTGAGTTTTACCTCGGTGATATGAAGGATTCTCAGGCTGGATTCCTCGGTGAGTGCGCACCATCATTAGGAGTGGAATTCTGCTTCCTGAAGAAGGAAAACGCTTGTAAATGTCTTGGGGTGTAATAAGATCCGCGTGAAATGCATGTGAGATAAAGCCTGACAGAAACCGCAGGCCTGCTGGTACCCTACTGAAAACTCAAACACACACACACACACACACACACACACACACACACACACACACACACACACACACACACACACACACACACACACACAAACACACACACAGACACACACACAGACACACACACACACACACACACACACACACACACACACACACACACACACACACACACACACACACACACACCACAACAATATCCTTGTGCATTGTGTGTGTGTGTGTGTGTGTGTGTGTGTGTGTGTGTGTGTGTGTGTGTGTGTGTGTGTGTGTGTGTGTGTGTGTGTGTGTGTGTGGATTGCATGAGCTTTACATTGTCACACATTACATTGTGTTTGAGTTTTCAGCAGGGCAACAGCTATATATACGTACATTTACATATACACACATATACACATATACATATACACATACCCGGTATGCATATATACATATACACATATACACATATACATATACACATATACATACACATATACACATATACATATACACATATACATATACACATACACACATTTATACATATACATATACACATATACATATACGCATATACATATACATATACATATACACATACACATATATATACATATACACATATGTACACATACATATATACATACATATACATATATATATATATATATATATATATATATATATCAATTCAATTCAATTCAACTTTATTTCTAGAAAACATACAACGACCTACAGAACGTCACATACAATACAAAACATTTATTATTATCAACAAATAGACAATTATGCCAATAATTTCTCATAGATGTATCGCAGGTTTAAAGGTTCTCTTACGAGAGTATGTCTTGTACTGCGTAATATCTTACGCTATGGGGAAAACCTCTTTTCCACGAGATATTGAAGCCAAAAATTATCCTTAATTTTGAATTAATGTAAAACGCTGTGCAGCAGCATGCAGACATAGGCAAGACGGCTTGCGCGCCTATTGGCTGCCCTGCGGCAACAGCAGCAGCCTATTGAGAGAGGCTCTGCGTGACACATATCCAATGGGGGCATTTCGCGCCAATTTCGTCACGTCCCGCCAGAAAGGGCGTGGTCTCGCCCTATAAACATAGTTCGATTAGGCTGGTACAACTGATTTTCATCTCTTCAGCGAAGCATCACCGCATCGCTGGATCCGGAGTGAGAAGCCACGCCGTCTGAGAAAAGCACACAGCGGGACGAGCCTTGAGTCTGAAGTCGCTGGCATCGCCGCCTTTAGCCGCCGTACCTGCTATGCTTTCCGGCGTTATATCCTTTTCTGCAAGTGTGTGTGTGTGTTCGCCGCCGTGTGTGTTCGTGTGTGTGTGTTCGCCGTGTGTGCCGAGCCACACTCAGTGAAGAGGATCGCCATGTCATCTGCCTTTCCTGCCTGGGTGAGGATCATGCGGCCCTCGCTCTCGTCGACGGCGGATGCCCTCACTGTGAGCTACTGCCGATGGTGACTCTGAGGACTCGCCTGGCATCATTCTCAGAGCCTGCACTTCAGCCCGCTGTAGCGCTGCGCCGTAAAAGCGCCATGCCCAGCGTGGCCCCGAGCCTTCTCCTGCCCGCCAAAGCTCGCCGGTTCGCCCGCCGCTTCCGCCATTGAGGTCGACGAAACAGCCCCAAGCCTTCTCCAGCCCGTGATAGCACGCCGGTTCGCCCGCCAGCTTCACCAGCTTCACTCGAGTCGCTCGCTGACGGACAACGGCTGCACGCCGCGGCTTCCACCATTAATGACAACGAGATAGCTGCATCTGTAGAGAAGGCCAGCTGCTCTATCCTGGCGTCGGACAGTGAGGATTGGGCAAGCTCAGTGGACCTCCCCCCTTCTGCCCGCGAGTCTTCAGGGAAACGGGCCAGCATCAAAACCGCGGCTAGCTTTCTTTACGTTATAAGAAAGCTACCTCGCCCCCCGTGGGCATGCGTCGCCGGCGAAAAGAGGAAAGAGTGTGTTTTTAGTCCCGCCGAGGCCGGACCAATCTCCATTTCTCAAACATTTCTCAGCTCCTCTTAGTTTGAGCGGCTGAAAATGTCAATATTGCAGCAATGAGCCTGTTGTATAACACGCATGCCTGCAAACAAACGCCAGCACACACAAACTGTGATGACGCTCTCTTATCTGCTCGAGCTATTTTAAGCTTTTGTCGTTTCCCCCTGTGGCTCAGTGGCGAAACTCAAAGCCTTCGCACAGGAGACCTGGTTCGATCCCAGGTCTCGCAGCAGATAAAATTTAGTCTCGCCACGGCCAGACTTACACCGAAACTTTTCGCTTGTTCAGTTCCAAGAAAATGCGACTGTTCCAGTGTATTTTGCAGTAAACAAGTCGGTACCATGGCCCGCTTGCCTGCACAAAAATGCCGTTTCCACGGCGACCCAGAAAAATCATATAAGCAGTGTATTTTCTGGTATTCCGGCCACAGCCGATGGTGTTATGAGTGTAATCAAAATGCCCACAGCCCATTGTTCATTTCTACACACAAACACAGCCCGCCACAGTGCAGGGCTCGCACAAATGAGATCGACTCATGTCATTGTGCATTAAATGTAGTGAATGTGCCCACAACCCAGTGCCCACAAACACTACACACTGCATGTGCCGTGTCAACGCTCTATGGCGCTTTTGTCTCCAGATAAAAGGCCGCCACGTCTTAGTCCGGTCGGACAACATGTCAGTGGTGGCATACATAAATCACCAGGGTGGCGTCAGGTCCCGAAACCTTTACAGGTCGATGGAACGACTCCTGGTCTGGGCTCAGCACAACCTGCTTTCACTGAAAGCAGCGCATGTGCCTGGTCGCCTGAATCTGGGACCAGACCGTCTGTCCAGAAACAATGTCCCAGCAGGGGAATGGTCGCTGCACCTGCAGACGATCCAACTGCTGTGGGAAAAATTCTGCAGAGCGCAGGTGGACCTGTTCGTGTCCCAAGAAAACGCTCACTGTCCGAACTTTTTCTCCAAGAGCAGGAATGCGCTGGCCCACGTATGGCCCCGCTGCCCCCTCTATGCTTTTCCCCCCGTCTCACTCCAGCCTCAAGTGCTGGAACGAATCAGGGAAAATGGATGCCCAGTGCTACTCGTGGCTCCGCTCTGGACAAACCAGAATTGGTTCCCAGTCCTAATGCTGCAGACCAGCACTGCCCCGTGGCTGATACCGGTGAGGAGAGACCTCCTCTCTCAGGCAAAGGGCTCGATTTGGCATCCTCGCCCGGAATTATGGTCCCTCAATGCATGGGTCATCAACGGGTACCCACTAACCTCCCAGAGGGAGT
This sequence comes from Siphateles boraxobius, assembly GCF_051911475.1. Taxonomy (NCBI): domain Eukaryota; kingdom Metazoa; phylum Chordata; class Actinopteri; order Cypriniformes; family Leuciscidae; genus Siphateles; species Siphateles boraxobius. The sequence goes on along the minus strand of NW_027509207.1, from coordinate 283,231 downwards.
GTTAAATACAATCACGCAGGCTAGAGCCCCGTCTACTAGACGGCTCTATTCCTCAAAGTGGTCAGTGTTCTCTGCCTGGTGTCAAGCTCAGGGCTTTTCACCAGCAGACTGCGGGGTTACGGAAGTGCTCTCCTTCCTTCAGGAGCTGCTTGATAAGGGCAGAACCCCATCCACGCTCAAAGTATACGTGGCGGTCATAGCGGCATAACCGACGTCTGGCCAGTCACTGGGGAAAAACGACCTGGTCATGCGATTCCTCAGGGGAGCTCGGAGGCTGAATCCTCCCAGACCATCAATTAGTCCCTGTGTGGGACCTTTCTACGGTTTTGGAAGCCATGAAAGGTGCCCCATTCGAGCCAATCCATTTGTCGGACATGAAACATCTGTCTCTCAAAACGGTATTCCTTAGGGCTCTCGCTTCAGTGAAGCGCGTAGGGGACCTGCAAGCGCTTTCGGTAAGCGCGTCATGCATGGAGTTTGGGCCTAATGACTCGAAAGTCATACTCAAACCAAGGCACGGGTACGTGCCCACATCCCTCAACACACCGTTTAGGGCCCAGGTTATTTCCCTGTGCGCCCTCCCGGTTCGTGATGAGGAGAAGGATGCGAGTCTCCTCTGCCCTGTCAGGGCACTGAGAGCTTATGTGCCCCGCTCGTCGGTCTTCAGACAGACTGAGCAGCTCTTCGTTTTGTTTGGCGGACTCTCCGAGGGACTGGCCGCATCAAAACAGAGCCTATCCAGATGGATAGTCGACGCCATAGCACTGGCTTACACTTCTAAGAGCCTGCAGTGTCCTTTGGGTGTCAGAGCGCACTCCACGAGAGGCGTGGCCTCGTGGGGTTACCGATATCTGTACGGCCGCGGGCTGGGCCTCGCCGTCTACATTTATAAGGTTTTACAACCTAGAGGTTCCCGCCTTACAAGCCAAGCTTCTGTCGGTATAGAATTCAGTACTATCTGCCCCGCTGTGTCGGCCCAGATGCTGAGTTTTGCTTGTGCATCGCTCACTGAGCGATAAAACAGCTCCATGGGTGTTGAATAACCCGTACTATTACCCAGTTCAGGCTGAACACGTTCACCCTGTCTGCGTGAAACACTGTTAACATAACTAGCTCCTGTAGGATGCTATTTCAAGGGGAATGATGCTTGCAGCCTCTCTTCTCTGACTCTCTGTGAGTCTATGGTGATTATGCACTATATGAGCCCCGGGCTACTGCCCTTGGGACTTTGGTGTCGGATCCCAGTACGCACAGCGTTTTGCATTGTGTTCCCTATAGTGTAAGATATTACACAGTACGAGAGATACTCTCGTAAGAGAACGTACTCGGTTACTAACGTAACTTCGGTTCTCTCTAGAGAGGGAACGAGTACTGCGTATCTTGCCGTGCATACACAGCTCTGGTTCGCTTCGGCGATGAAAACCAGTTGTACCAGCCTAATCGAGCTATGTTCTGGCGGGACGTGACGAAATGGGCGCAAAATGCCCCCATTGGATATGTGTCACGCAGAGCCTCTCTCGATAGGCTGCTGCTGTTGCCGCAGGGCAGCCAATAGGCGCGCAAGCCGTCTTGCCTATGTCTGCATGCTGCTGCACAGCGTTTTACATTAATTCAAAATTAAGGATAATTTTTGGCTTCAATATCTCGTGGAAAAGAGGTTTTCCAAATAGCGTAAGATATTACACAGTACTCGTTAACTCTCTAGAGAGAACCGAGGTTACGTTAGTAACCGAGTACGTTTTTACTCTTCACATGCAAGATAGATGACTTGATCTGCTCCACCTCGGTTATATTTTTTTTATATAATCCTTATAAAATCACACAGATATATATATATATATATTCCAGAAGACTGCAGAAGGACGTGTTTCTGACTTCTGATGATTGAAGAGCTTCTGAACACCACGGGAAGTGGATTCTCTGCGGACTCGAAACAAGCACAGGAATTTCCTGAACCAAACCAACACCAGGCCACCGGCGTGAGAAGAAAGCCAATCTTCATCCCTTCTTCCTTTTCACTCTTTCAATCCTCTTTTGTCCCTCCAGACACGGCTATTCTGGCCACCCAGCGCTCCTCGGGTTCGACTGTTCATTCAAATACAGTTCAAGTCATCATACATCAACTCTGACTCTGTTTACTCTCTTAATTCATGTTCCTTCTCCTATTGGGAATGATTCATCAGTGACGTTATTCTAGAAAGAAACATGTTTGTCTTCATAATCATTCATCAACATGTAATAAATGTATTCATCTATGAAAAAATCAACGTTTCTGTTCAGCTGACGTCATAGACCAAATGGTTTCAGGAGAAACAAACAATCGGATATAAAACGCACACTTCTAACATCACATCGATTCATAATGGTTGGAATTAGAATAAAAGTTATTAGATTTAAAGTTTCATACTCTTTCATACTCTCTTAGAACATACTTTTTTAGCAGACGTGAAGTAACTACTTATTCAAAATAAGTACTTTTTTTTGCTGGAACACAAAATGTATTTTCATGAATTGTATTTCCATACAACTAGAAGTTCATAGTGTCAAGCTCCAAAAAAAAAAAAAGAGTTAAAAAAACCCACATAAAAGCACAATATTTCAAGTCTTCTGAAAGCCATAAGAAATTTTTGCATGAAGAACAGCACAAATTAATTCATTATGGGCTCTATAATTATATCCTCATTCACGTTCAAATTTTAAAAAATTAAAATCAGGTTTGACGTCACTGATATGAAGACATCTTTGTTTCTTGTTAGACCTTGACAGTCACGGTCACTATGAAAGGAGAACCTGAGTGTGTGTAAATAATGCCAGAATTGTGATTTTTTTTAGGTCAGCTAATGCATTTTTTTAATATCTAATAAAACTGAAACTGAGATTCTAGCATAAATACCAGTGAAGACAAAAGAACATACTTAAGAAAAGGGAGTTTTCAGGCGTTTGACCACATTCCCATGACCAGCCGCACACTTTAAGGGCCACACACGCTCATGACCTACTGTTCTGGACTTCAGTAACACACACACACACACACACACACACACACACACACACACACACACACACACACACACACACACACACACACACACACACACACACACACACACACACACACACACACACACACACACACACACACACACACACACACACACACAGTGTAAGAGGGGCTTCCTCTTCTACACCACTTCTCCGTTCCTTGGCGTGTGTTTGTTTATGCTGGACGAAAGCCTGTAACGTCTGAAATAATAGGTGTGACTCGTAAAGAGAAACAGATTCATGAACGCTGACGCAGGGAAGGTGTTTGTACGAGCGTGATCAAAGCCTGACCTGATATTACCCTGTTAATGCTTCCTTATTTTGCATGATAAAATCAGATCTGAGTATTAAATAACAGGAAAATAACATCATCGAAATTCATTTGGACAATAATTTTTCAGTGCTATGAAAGAAGCCAAAAGTTATAAACAAACGTTCTTAACGTTAATGGAACATTCGTTATCCAAATGAACCAGTCAATTACATAAACGTTGTTAAATATTGTATATATCATTTTTCTCTGAACAATTTCAGTTAGACGTTCATTTAACATGTTTTAAATGTTACTTGTTTCGGAACATTTGCAAAAAAAATGATTGTAATTGAAGTTAAAAGAGGAAAAACATTTACTAAAGAAAATATATTCTTGATAAAAAATATAGCAAAATGGCCAGTAAGGAATATTTATGTACACATTACATTGGCACATAATGGAGAGGTAAGTGTGATTCCCTTACAGATGATTTTACATTAATTTGTAATTAAATGATGGAGTGCTTGTTAATTATTTGTTCCCGCTCAAGATCTCCAGACGTCACGCCTGTTTTAACGCAGATTACTGGAAAAACGTCTAATTTTTCTCTTGCCTGACTCACACAAACAGTCTCTCCACAGGTAGCCAATCAGAGTGTCAGCTGACAGATCATGTGACTGGGCACTTTGTAAACATTCTGTAAGGAGGTCAAGCTGAGAGTTCCCATCAATCCTCACGCTCGGTCCAAAACAACACCTTCCCATGGGAAACACATCATCGGGAACAACTGTGAGTGCTGGAATAAAGTCTGCTGTCATCATGAGAACATTACTGATGTTTTCGTCAACAGGAATTTGACATTTACACTGAAATGTTTCGCTGACACGGGATTTGAACGTGAAGTGATCAGAAAACACTGTAGAAACTGGATGAAATGTTTGTAAACTGTCAGTCCAAAAGTGCTAAAGATTAAATTTTACAAAGCCTTTCAGTTCTGCTCCTGGTTATCTTTCAAAGTATTGTATCAATCAACTCAGTACCTACAGTAAACATATACAAATGTATTATCCACAAAATATTGTTTTCATGATATACAATAAAGTTCAAAAGTTTAGGGTCAGGAGTCATAAAAAATTCAGCTTTGATCATAGGAATAAATTCACATAGAAAACAACTGATTTACATTGAAAAATATCACTATTTCACTGTTTTTACTTTATTTTTGATCAAATAAATGAAGCCATGGTGAGCAGAAGAGACTCTTTAAAAATCATATAAAACCATAAAAAATCCAGTTATTTAGTATCGTCTTGTTTTACAGTCAAAATATTTTATCTGAATACTAATGAGATTGTGTTGAATTGAAGAGTTCACTTAGATCACTAAGTGTAAATCACACTGGACGCAATTTTGACGCACGAATAATTCAAGCGATGGTTTTATTTATTTTTATGAACGCGAATGTGCTGCGGCGAAAATACAACGTTTATTTTTTTCGCTTCTATGTCGATTTTTTTTTTTTACTTTCGCGGCAACAGAAAGGCTTCGACCAATCACATGCAAGGAAACGAAGGTGACGTCACAGCAACTGTGACGGATCTTCTGATTGCTTGTGTGTCGACGCGTCCCGTTTTGTTTGACAAAGCTAACAAAAACTACAAGGACAACGATTTGATAGACAACGTGTGGCGTAGCATTTCCAACCAACTCGGCTATCATGACTGTGAGTATGTTGTGTGATACTCATTTTCTTGAATAAAAAAGTCTATACAACTCGTTAAAACTCTGTGAATCACAACAAAGCGTATTGGTGAGAACACAACATACACACACACACATCCGAACTTGACTGCACATCACATTTTTGACATTATTGATACTGCTTTCAATCATAATGCAACGGACCGGTCTTTTTTTTCTACGCACACACACAATATGACGTCACACTCTGTGCGTATGTTTTAAAAAACATAATTTAACATATAAATAGGCCTAACACCTCTTAAATAGCCCACTTAAAGGATTAGTTCACCTCAAAATGAAAATGTCCTAATAATTTACTCACCCCAATGCCATCCAAGATACCCACGTCCTTCTTTCCTCAGTGGAAGAGAAATTAAGTTTTTTGAGGAAGACATTTCTGGATTTTTCTTCGAATAATGGACTTCAGTGACAACCAGCGTTTTGAAGTCCAAATCAATCCACTGTTTACAAAGCGACCAATACAATTTGAACGGTCTTCGCACGGTCTCTTTGTAAACAGTGGATTGATCGAGCGTGACCTTTCAACGTGATGACGAAGTTCCCGGCGCGTTGCAGATCAGCTCAATCCGAACAATTGTAGTTAAAAAGTATATATATATTTTTTTTTTTCAAATGACCTATCGTTTTGCTAGATAAGCCCCTCCTCCTCAGCTGCGACCGTGCACAGCCCGTTGAAGCACTTCAAAGATCTTTGAAACTGCTTTGATTTGGACTTCAAAACGCTGGTTGTCCCTGAAGTCCATTATTCGAAGAAAAATCCAGAAATGTCTTCCTCAAAAAACTTAATTTCTCTTCCACTGAGGAAAGAAAGACGTGGATATCTTGGCTGGCATTGGGGTGAGTAAATTATTAGGACATTTTCATTTTGAGGTGAACTAATCCTTTAAAGTGTTCATTACAAATAAATTACTTTTAATATAAATGTACAAAAATTTGCGTTGCATTTACAGTCCCACTTCCCGTGGCCCTGACACCGCTAAAGGGTTAAGTGGACTAAAGTCTGTGCTTTTTAATGTACAGCGTGAGAGATTGACATCAGGGCTGAGCTGAAGGAAGTCTAGGTGGAGTGAAGCCGAGAACAATCATTCGATCCTGCCCAGGAAAAGCTGCCCGTCCCAGAGAGCCGTCACAGGGAACCGGACACGACTGTCGACCTCTGCCAAGACTCTCCCTCTCCGGGACAGATGATTCAAGACTTCACGCCCTCCGAGATCGACGCAAACGCCAACACACCGTCTCACCTCCACAAGCTGGACTGATGAACGACTCCGAGGGAACATCTAGAAACCGTGGCCTTTGTTTACACTATTATACGAAATGAGCTTCTCAGGCCAGAACGACTCTCACCAGACCCTCGTATCATCCTTTGTTCTCTCATAGTTGCACATGTTCGGGAAAAAGATTTATTTTCATCCATTCTGGGAGCATCATTAGACAACTATGGTCACGTCGTTACCAACATAGTTAGACAATTTAACGTTTCCTGAAATCATTAGTTCCAACAAATATTCACAACACAACATTGATAATAATCATAAATGTTTCTTGAGCATCAAATCATCATATTATACTGATTTCTGAAGGATCATGTGACACTGAAGACAGGAGTAATGATGCTGAAAATTCAGCTTTGATCACAGGAATAAATTACACTTTACTATATATTCACATACAGTAGACAACTATGGAAGCTTGTTTCCGCCACAGAATCAAAAACGTAAAAGGTAATTGCGACTTTTTATCTCACAAAAAGTTTTTTTTTCAAAATTGCGTGATATAAAGTCACAATTGTGTTATAAAGTCAGAATTGCGAGATATAAACTCGCAATTGTGAGAAAAAAAGTCGCAATTATCTTTTAAAATGTTTTATTCTGTGGCGGAAACAAGCTTCCATAGAAAACAGCTGTTTTACATTGTAATAATATTGCACAATTTTTACTATATTCTATATCAAATAAATGCAGCCTCGGTGAGAAGAGGAGACTTTTTTTCAAAAACGTTAAAAAATTCTAATGTTTCCAAACTTTTGACAGGTACTGTAGGCAGCATTTTATCAAGTAAATGTTTCTTGATTTATGAGTTTTTAGATATTTCATAAGACAAAAACAGTTTAGAAATGAGAACGATTGCTTAAGTACACTCACCTGTTCCCAATCTCAGATTTGATCACACTTCAGTGTCACCAACAGGTGTCTAAAGGTCTAAACCTGCTCTTTCCGGTTCACATGTTAATCTGGAGGCCCAATCCGGCGGGAGAGGTTTACCTTACTTAAACTAGCTTTACCTCAAAGGCCTGTTGCAGCCCTTTCTCTAAACACACAGAAACTGGATCCATTAAACGGGGATCAGACAGGAATTCCACGAAGCGTCCCGTGGGAGAGCGACTCATCTGTTCCAGTCGGACATGGACACATCTGGAGGGAATAATGCTCTGACGGACCTGTTCTGTTCTGTTCCTGCAGGTGAAGGGAAGGAACAAACATCTAGTGGAAGAATTTCACTTTGTTTTCAACAAACAAATGTTTCTTGTTTCAAGCGTCACTGGATTTATGCTTAAACTAGGGATAAGAGTTTCTTTAAAATGATTGATTTTGAGGAAGTTTTCAAAGAACAAACAAATGTTTCTTGTTTTTAGCATTACTCTCAGTTTCATGTTCAAATTAGAAAACAAAAATATTTGTCAAATAGTTAAGCAAAATAGACAAGACTCACACAGTTTTGATTCTTGTGTTAAATGTTTAGATGTGTAAATAAAAAAAAAAAATTTGATATTATGTCATGGTCAGGGTTTGAAATTACTTTTTTCACTCAATGACCAATTTGGCTACTAAATTAAGTATATTCAGAACTTCTACTAGCCCACAATAAACCAGATTAACTACATCACAGCTTATATAATAAAATTTGGATTTCATACATTAATTTCTTATTCAAACTAAATCCTGTCATCCAGCATCTCCTCTCTTCCTCTTTCATCCTCATCACCCAAAAAAATTAAGCTATTTAAGGTGGACAGATCAATACAGTAAAAGAACATTAATAAAATGTAGGATTCTGGAAAATAACAATGTATTTTCTGTTAGCCAAATGCTTTTTAATCTTCGCTATTGCTTGAATGAACAAGCGCGCCGTTATTTGTTGCATAGTGATGTGTGTTTTTAAGTAAACTTTA
>NW_027509207.1:195000-267500 GCF_051911475.1 Siphateles boraxobius | reverse complement strand
ATTTTAATGTATTTACCCAGAAAACAAGACTTAATATCTTATGTCATTTTACTACTTTAGTAAATGCATCTTGATTTAAGAAATGTTTCATATTTGGACTGGAAACAAGACAAAAATACTAAGTAAGAAAAGCTTTTTTTGGAGTGCCGACTCTATATTAATACGGATGTTGCGGTGCACGAACTAGAAGTGATATCAATCTTTTACTTGGCGCATTATTTGACTGCCAAACTTGCACTTGTACCATCATTTTATTTAAATGGATCATTGCTATTTAAATATATATGGAATCTAATCTAACCAGACGAAGAAAAAAAACCCCAGTCTTAATCCAGCCTACAGTGGTTAACTGGTCTATCTGGTTTCCAAACCCCATTAAAACCATCAAAACCAACCAGTCTGACCAGGCTGTGAACCAGTCAAGTTGTTTTACCAGGGATAAAAATGCATTAGACATACAGAAACCTGAATTAAAACCATATTTCTGACATGATCGCAGGATTCTGCTCACTGAATTAAACAGATTATAATTCCATACTGTACACTGTTCCTGTAAAACATACTTAAATAAAGATTATTAGGAAATGTTTTACAAGCAAATTCATATTTCTTTGAAAATACTTTACTGGCAATTTCTGAGTGAAAATATTTCCAATGCCAAATTTTGTAACATAGTTTTTAACCAGCATCCCATTCAGTCTATTTGTATAAAACTCTTCACATCAGACCAACACATTTTTCAAAAACAAGAAAAACTCCCTGATTTTTTTCTAAATGCCACTTATTTGGCATTTTCTCCCTCGTTCCCTCTTAAGACGAGGTGTGTGAGTTTCTCGCCACACTTGGACTTCTGCTTCACTCAAGCATGTGATGCTATAAGTTCATGACATGGCAGCTGGCCGCAGGTTAACGTTGTTAATGGGTGGAAAATATTAGCGATTTTAAACTACATGAGCCAGTCATTTCAAAGTCTCCATATTACAGGCAGCGATGCATTGATGGTAAAGTTTATAACGGGATGTATATTCCTACGCAGTCGCTCGGTTCATTTGTGCACACGGGTCCTCGCTGGCAGACGCATCAAAGACGCCTGTTATTTAAAGCTTCAGACATCATTCTCCTGGACGCAGGTTCAAGGGCTCAAGTGTTTATAATGGTGTTAACAAATAAACCCATGGCCGAAACCTAAACCAGCTTCGTCCTAGATGGCACAAAGCACTGTGGGTACAGCCACCAGTTTGGCCGGGAATAAATGCGCCTCTGTGTTTATAATTTTCCTTTAGAGTAACACAGTCCGTTCCCTTTCACTGATGGCAAACAGTGCCTCTAAATAACACGACTTTCCAGCAGCGGACGGATGGACAGCGCGTAACGTGAAAAAATAATAAAAGAACAAAAAGTTTTTGTCGTGATTGAAGTCAAAGGAAAGGAAAATTGATACCAAATGTGAGATGAAACGTCATTGAGATTCTCCTTTGAGAATTATTTTTTTGTCTTGTTTTCCAGTGCATTCTTAAATTAAGAAACATCTTCTTGAGCTATTAATGTCTACGAATTAAATAAGTTGATGCTTAAAGCATAAACAAATAGTACGTTAACCCAAGACTTTGACCCAGATTATGATTACCCAGGAGTAAATTATGATCAGTGTAAAACGTGAAGAAAGATAACCCAGGATTCCTTTTACCGGGGGTTAGAATGACCCAGGGTTAACTATTTCAAGTGTGAAAGGCACTATTGTTGAGATCTCTTCTAGAACTATAAAAGAGACGCATGATATTACTCTCTTTTCCCCAGGAGAAACATGAAAAGCAAGATACATAATTTGTTGTCCCTTTAATCTCATTTGCTGTCCAGGAGAATCAGTTGAGATATTAAAGAGCTTAATTTCTGTCATGAAACTCTGTTTGGCAAGGTTATGGATATGACCATATTAAAGCAACACCAAGGAACTTTTCCTCTGCGGTCGCCCTACAGGTTGGAAGCAGAATTGTCCATTACCGCTGTTGTAAATAATTTAGCCTACCGCAGCCTACTGTCGCACGCACACGCTCGCTGTTTATCCAGCACCGGCTTTGGAATCAACAATGGCCACAGACAAGGTAGAGTATGATGCATGATTTAATGAAAGACATCACAAACAAAGAAAAACTATGTATGCCGTAAAGCAGTCAAAATTTGTAGTTCTTTTTGTGCTCCGGTTACAACCCGAAACCCGAGGTTACATAGTGCCAGTAAAAGCGATACAGACACTGTCAGGCTATGGCAGACGTGTCATTCAACCTATTGTAAGTCGATGTACCATCTCAATGGTCTTGGAAATATATTATGAAGGTTGAAAAACTACATAGTGTTACTTTAATATGTTTGGTCTTGGCGGATTATGTATGCTACGCTGCTGCTGTTACTGCTATTGCTGCTGTTACTGCAATTGCTGCTACTGTTACTGTTATTGCTGCTGCTGTTACTGTTGTTCCTGCTGCTGTTACTGCTATTGCTGCTGTTACTGCTATTGCTGCTGCCTTACTGTTATTGCTGCTACTGTTACTGTTATTGCTGCTGTTACTGCTATTGCTGCTGCTGTTACTGCTATTGCTGCTGCTGCTGTTACTGCTATTGCTGCTGCTGTTACTGTTATTGCTTTTACTGTTATTATGCTGCTGTTACTGTTATTGCTGCTGCTGTTACTGTTATTGCTCCTGCTTTTACTGTTATTGCTGCTGCCGTTGTTACTGTTATTGCTCCTGCTGTTACTGTTATTGCTGCTGCTGTTGTTACTGTTATTGCTGCTGCTGTTACTGTTATTGCTGCTGCTGTTACTGTTATTGCTGCTGCTGCTCTTTCTGTTATTTCTGCTGCTGTTACTGTTATTGCTGCTGCTGTTACCATTATTGCTGCTGCTGCTGTTACTGTTATCACTGTTGCTGCTGCTGCTGTTACTGTTATTGCTGCTTTTACTGTTATTGCTGCTGCTGCTGTTACTGTTATTGCTGCTGATGTTACTGTTATTGCTGCTGCTTCTGCTATTATTGCTGCTGCTGTTACTGCTATTGCTGCTGCTGTTACTGCTATTGCTGTTGCTGTTACTGTTATTGTTGCTGCTGTTACTGTTATTGCTGCTGCTGTTACTGTTATTTCTGCTGCTGTTGCTGTTATTGCTGCTGCTGTTACTGTTATTGCTGCTGCTGTTACTATTATTGCTGCTGCTGTTACTGTTATTGCTGCTGCTGCTGCTCCTGCTACTGTTACTGCTATTGCTGCTGCTGTTACTGTTATTGCTACTGCTGTTACTGCTATTGCTGCTGCTGTTACTGTTATTGCTGCTGTTACTGCTATTGTTGCTGATGTAGCTGTTATTGCTGCTGCTTTTACTGCCATTGCTGCTGCTCTTACTGTTATTGCTGCTGCTGTTACTGTTATTGCTGCTGCTGTTACTGTTATTGCTGCTGCTGTTAATGTTATTGCTGCTGCTTTTACTGTTATTGCTGCTGCTGTTACTGCTATTGCTGCTGCTGTTACTGCTATTGCTGCTGCTGTTACTGTTATTGCTGCTGCTGTTACTGTTATTGCTGCTGCTTTTACTGTTATTGCTGCTGCTCCTGTTACTGTTATTGCTGCTGTTACTGTTATTGCTGCTGCTGCTGCTATTATTGCTGCTGCTGTTACTGCTATTATTGCTGCTTTTACTGTTATTGCTGCTGCTGTTACTGCTATTGCTGCTGCTGTTACTGTTATTGCTGCTGCTGTTACTGTTATTGCTGCTGCTTTTACTGTTATTGCTGCTGTTACTGTTATTGCTGCTGCTGCTGTTACTGTTATTGCTGCTGCTGCTGCTGCTATTATTGCTGCTGCTGCTATTATTGCTGCTGCTGTTACTGTTATAGCTGCTGCTGTTACTGTTATTGCTGCTGCTGTTACTGTTATTTCTGCTGCTGCTGTTACTGTTATTGCTGCTGCTGTTACTGTTATTGCTGCTGCTTTAACTGTTATTGCTGCTGCTGTTACTGTATTGCTGCCGCTGCTGTTACTGTTATTGCTTTTACTGTTATTATGCTGCTGTTACTGTTATTGCTGCTGCTGTTACTGTTATTGCTCCTGCTGTTACTGTTATTGCTGCTGCTGCTGTTGTTACTGTTATTGCTGCTGTTACTGTTATTGCTGCTGCTGTTACTGTTATTGCTGCTGTTACTGTTATTGCTGCTGCTGTTACTGTTATTACTGCTGCTGTTACTGTTATTGCTGTTGCTGCTCTTACTGTTATTACTTTTACTGTTATTGCTGCTGCTGTTACTGTTATTGCTGCTGCTGTTACTGTTATTGCTGCTGCTGTTACTGTTATTGCTTCTGATGTAACTGTTATTGCTGCTGCTGTTACTGCTATTGCTGCTGCTGTTACTGTTATTGCTGCTGTTACTGTTATTGCTGCTGCTGTTACTTTTTATTGCTGTTGCTGCTCTTACTGTTATTACTTTTACTGTTATTGCGGCTGCTGTTACTGTTATCGCTGCTGCTGTTACTGTTATTGCTGCTGCTGTTACTGTTATTGCTTCTGATGTAACTGTTATTGCTGCTGCTGTTACTGCTATTGCTGCAGCTCTTACTGTTATTGCTGCTGCTCTTACTGTTTTTGCTGCTGCTGTTTCTGTTATTGCTGCTGCTGTTACTGTTATTGCTGCTGCTTTTACTGTTATTGCTGCTGTTACTGTTATTGCTGCTGCTGCTGTTACTGTTATTGCTGCTGCTGCTGCTATTATTGCTGCTGCTGTTATTGCTATTGCTGCTGATGTTACTGTTATTGCTGATGCTGTTACTGCTATATATTGCTGCTGCTGTTACTGCTATATATTGCTGCTGCTGTTACTGTTATTGCTGCTGCTGTTACTGTTATTGCTGCTGCTGTTACTGTTATTTCTGCTGCTGCTGTTACTGTTATTGCTGCTGCTGTTACTGTTATTGCTGCTGCTTTTACTGTAATTGCTGCTGCTGTTACTCTATTGCTGCCGCTGCTGTTATTGTTATTGCTTTTACTGTTATTATGCTGCTGTTACTGTTATTGCTGCTGCTGTTACTGTTATTGGTCCTGCTGTTACTGTTATTGCTGCTGCTGCTGTTATTGCTGCTGCTGTTACTGTTATTGCTGCTGTTACTGTTATTGCTGCTGTTGTTACTGTTATTACTGCTGCTGTTACTGTTATTGCTGTTACTGCTCTTACTGTTATTGCTGTTGCTGTTACTGTTATTGCTGCTGTTACTGTTATTGCTGCTGCTGTTACTGTTATTACTGCTGCTTTTACTGTTATTGCTGTTGCTGCTCTTACTGTTATTACTTTTACTGTTATTGCTGCTGCTGTTACTGTTATTGCTGCTGCTGTTACTGTTATTGCTTCTGATATAACTGTTATTGCTGCTGCTGTTACTGCTATTGCTGCAGCTCTTACTGTTATTGCTGCTGCTCTTACTGTTTTTGCTGCTGCTGTTACTGTTATTGCTGCTGCTGTTACTGTTATTGCTGCTGCTTTTACTTTTATTGCTGCTGTTACTGTTATTGCTGCTCTGCTGCTGCTGCTATTATTGCTGCTGCTGTTACTGCTATTGCTGCTGCTTTTACTTTTATTGCTGCTGCTGTTATTGCTATTGCTGCTGATGTTACTGTTATTGCTGATGCTGTTACTGCTATATATTGCTGCTGCTGTTACTGTTATTACTGCTGCTGTTACTGTTATTGCTGCTGCTGTTACTGTTATTGCTGCTGCTGTTACTGTTATTTCTGCTGCTGCTGTTACTGTTATTGCTGCTGCTGTTACTGTTATTGCTGCTGCTTTTACTGTTATTGCTGCTGCTGTTACTCTATTGCTGCCGCTGCTGTTATTGTTATTGCTTTTACTGTTATTATGCTGCTGTTACTGTTATTGCTGCTGCTGTTACTGTTATTGGTCCTGCTGTTACTGTTATTGCTGCTGCTGCTGCTGTTATTGCTGCTGCTGTTACTGTTATTGCTGCTGTTACTGTTATTGCTGCTGTTGTTACTGTTATTACTGCTGCTGTTACTGTTATTGCTGTTACTGCTCTTACTGTTATTGCTGCTGCTGTTACTGTTATTACTGCTGCTTTTACTGTTATTGCTGTTGCTGCTCTTACTGTTATTACTTTTACTGTTATTGCTGCTGCTGTTACTGTTATTGCTGCTGCTGTTACTGTTTTTGCTGCTGCTGTTACTGTTATTGCTGCTGTTACTGTTATTGGTGCTGCTGCTGCTGTTACTGTTATTGCTCCTGATGTTACTGTTATTGCTGCTGCTGCTATTATTGCTGCTGCTGTTATTGATGCTGCTCTTACTGTTATTGGTGCTGCTGTTACTGTTATTGCTGCTGCTGTTACTGTTAAAACTGCTGCTGCTGTTATTGCTGCTGCTGTTATTGCTTTTACTGTTATTGCTGCTGCTTTTACTTTTATTGCTGCTGCTGTTACTGTTATTGCTGCTGTTACTGTTATTTCTACTGCTGCTGTTACTGTTATTGCTGCTGCTGTTATTGCGTTTACTCTTATTGCAGCTGCTGTTACTGTTATTGCTGCTTCTGTTACTGTTATTTCTGCTGCTGTTACTGTTAATGCTGCTACTGTTACTGTTATTGCTGCTGCTGTTATTGCTTTTAATGTTATTGCTGCTGCTGTTACTGTTATTGCTGCTGCTGTTACTGTTATTTCTGCTGCTGTTACTGTTAATGCTGCTACTGTTACTGTTATTGCTGCTGCTGTTACTGTTATTGCTGCTGCCTTTATTTCTGTTATTTCTGCTGTTACTTTAATTGGTGCTGCTGTTGTTTTTGCTGTTACTGTTATTGCTGTTACTGTTACTGTTGCTGCTGTTATTGCTGTTACTGTTATTGCTGCTGTTACTGTTATTGCTGTTGCTGCTGAAATAGCTACTCCCAATATATACACAACACGCTGCTGTGAGCATGTAAGACATGCTGCTGTACAATATATCATACATGAATTACCCGTATACAGATCTATACAGGTGGAGCTGGGGAAGATGTAGAGTTTCTGAAAGCGCACTGCAACACGTATTTGAAGGTTGAGCAGCGAGCTCAATTGCTGCTGATACAGCATGAAACATTCAGCTGTGCCCTATAGAGAATGGTGTGATTGCAAGCAGTTTGAGTTAAGGATCTATCAGCCTGCACCATCTAGAGTTTCATGAGAGAACTTTGTATTTGTCTTGCATAACGCATGCCTTGTGTTGTAGTGACATTGGTCTGGATCACAGTGTGACTGATGTTGGAGGAACTCTGTTTATGAAGCGTTTATGAATGGTCAGCTGACCATTACGCTGCACTGCATGTGTGACAATGTAAAGCTCATGCAATCCACACACACACACACACACACACACACACACACACACACACACACACACACACACACACACACACACACACACACACACACACACACACACACACACATTCCAAGATGCACATGTCGTTTCCATTGCCTCAACCGCTACTTCTGCTAAAGGGAAAGTTGGCACTGGATTCTTCCCTTCCCATATACATCTGACCCTCTTCCTTCAGCAAGATGAGTTTCTGAGATCTCCATGTGTGCAATGTGATGAAATGGGGAGAAAAACATAGACTTTTGCTTAAGGCTTATATGCTTCTCTTTTGAAAAAGACCTGTTATTTCACGTGTCTCAATTCAGTAACAAATAATGTCCTGACAGAAAATTGACAGTCTCTTTTCTGTTATGTTTACAGGCATGTCCTTTAATCGTAAAACACAACACAATGAAATGCATAGTTCAAAATAGGGGTAAAAAATTGGTCTGTTCTTAGACGTGTGCTGTTAAAGCTAAATAACTAGTTAAAATAACAAAAAATTAAATAACCAGTTAAACATGAAACTATGATGCGATCAATTAAGACATTTCTTCTTATAAAGAACCTTTCTGGCAAGAAGGATTCTTCAAAATTGAGTCAAGTACCCAATTAAACCTTCTTTTCTAAGAATGTATGAGTGGTTGAATCTGTGTGTTTCTGGCATGTTTTGAGGGTTGTGGCCCCTCTCGTGCGAGCGTGTGTGTGTGTGTGTTTTCCAGCAGCAGCAGGCGGTCTCGTACCCTTTAACCCCTCGTCCCCCTGTCCTTCATCTTCACACTGGAAGCCGTGACGCTCGGGAAGTGCCGTCGACGGATTGTGTGGAGTTAATAGGGACTTGTGAGAAAAGTCAAGGAGTGAAAGGGGGCAATTTCACACACACTTGATCCTGCGGCCCATCCCATGTGTCCTCAATGCATGCAAGAGAACGTGGGAAAAAGGGAGGGGGCGGCACACTTGTACTTGACAACAGTGTTAACAAAGAGTGACGGCTACTGAAGACAACAGAACATTAAAAACCCACATCGCATCTGATCAAACTCTGGTGAGATTCAAGACATCACAAGTATTAGGGCAGAACGGGGAACAAACTAACACTTTTTGACCTTCTCAGTTTGTGTAAACCTACTTAGAGTATTTATTTCTCCCTACATTAATTTCACACATGTCTAGTACAATTAGCCTATGTGGTTTTGTTTTATTAATACAGTGTATACTTTTTTCTTGATTTACCCCGAAAGAATGGAAGTGAAATGTGAAAAGTTCATTATTATATGACCATCTCACAGATTCAAATCTCATCTGATCTAATCAAACAAATATACAAGACAAACTAAAATATTTTGTCAATAAAATACAATTGTTACCTTTTTCATATAAAATAACGGCATTTTTTAATAATTAAAAATAAAGTAATTTTTGAGTTTGACAAACACACCGCAAAACACAGCTATACAGCATATAGTTCAAAACATAATAATAATTAATGATTTCTGAACATTGACTTTCAGTCTTTATTCACCTTTTTCTCAGGGTTTCTCAATAGAATTCAAATAGAATAGAATAGAATAAAATAGTTCTAATAGGGGCTCATTGTAAGAGCTGGGATTTAAACCCAGCGAGTGTCTTTTGCTGGTTAGATCAGCATTAAACAACGATCTCAACACTTAAATAACAGATATAAGAGTAAAATAATATCACATTTGTCTCATTTTAAATAAACAACAAATAGAGATGAATAATTAACATAAGAAATGTACTTTTGTTATGGTTAAATAAATGTTCAGTGATATCTTCCAAAGATTTCTGGATTTTGGCACATTTTTTCATTTTATCACATATATAATCAAACTCTATTGGAACTAACTATGAGGAGAACTATTTGTGTAGTGCACAGAGTTGATGTCTATGTATAGTGTTAAAACCATAGACTGTAAAAAAATATGGACGTAGTGTCCATAACGTCACCCGTAGGTTTCTGAAGAGCGTTTTTGAAGCCTAAAGTGGGCGGAGTCGGCCGCTGCCATCTTGGTAGTGCGTCACTGCGTCACTCCCGGATAAACTTAATGGTCAAAAAGGCGGGTTTTGGGTGGAGTTCTATCCATCGTCTATCTATCCATCCATCGTCTATCTATCTATCTATCTATCTATCTATCTATCTATCTATCTATCTATCTATCGTCTATCTATCTATCTATCGTCTATCTATCCATCCATCCGTCTATCTATCTAACGTCTATCTATCTATCTATCTATCTATCTATCTATCTATCTATCTATCTATCGTCTATCTATCTATCGTCTATCTATCCATCCATCCATCCATCTATCCATCGTCTATCTATCCATCCATCCATCCATCCATCGTCTATCTATCTATCTATCATCTATCTATCTATCTATCTATCTATCTATCTATCGTCTATCTATCCATCCATCCATCTATCCATCTATCCATCGTCTATCTATCCATCCATCCATCGTCTATCTATCTATCGTCTATCTATCTATCCATCGTCTATCTATAGTTCCATCGTCTATCTATCCATCATGTATCTATCTATCCATCGTCTATCTATCTTTCTCTCTATCGTCTATCTATCTATCTATCCATCGTCAATCTATCTATCCATCCATCCATCTATCCATCCACCCTTCCTTTATCCATCTAACCATCCATCTATATATCCATCGTCTATCTATC
Source organism: Siphateles boraxobius (assembly GCF_051911475.1). NCBI lineage: Eukaryota > Metazoa > Chordata > Actinopteri > Cypriniformes > Leuciscidae > Siphateles > Siphateles boraxobius. The sequence goes on along the minus strand of NW_027509207.1, from coordinate 257,418 downwards.
TATCTATCTATCTATCTATCTATCTATCTATCTATCTATCCATCCATCGTCAATCTATCTATTCATCCATCCATCTATCATCATCTATCCATCCACCCATCATTTATCTCTCTATCCATCAACCATCTATACATCGTCTATCTATCTATCCATCCGTCCATCCATCCATTGTCTATATTTCCATCTATCTATCCATCCATCATCTATCTATCCATCCATCCATCCATTGTTTATCTATCTATATATATATCCATCCATCCACCCATCGTTTATCTATCTATCCATCATCCATCTATCCATCGTCTATCTATCCATCCATCCATCCATCCATTGTCTATCTATCCATCTATCTATCCATCCATCAGCTATCTATCCATCCATCCATCCATTGTTTATCTATCTATATATATATATATCCATCCATCCATCCATCATCCATCTATCTATCCATCTATTCATCCATCCCTTGTCAATCTATCTACCCATCCATCCATCTATCCATTTTCTATCTTTCTGTCTGTCTATCCATCCATCCATCCATTGTCAATCTATCTATCCATCCATCCATCCATCGTCTATCTATCTATCTATCTATCTATCTATCTATCTATCTATCTATCTATCTATCTATCTATCTATCTATCGTCTATCTATCTATCTATCTATCTATCTATCTATCTATCTATCTATCTATCTATCTATCTATCTATCGTCTATCCATCTATCCATCGTCTATCTATCCATCCATCCATCATCTATCTATCTATCGTCTATCTATCTATCCATCGTCTATCTATCCATCCATCGTCTATCTATCCATCATCTATCTATCTATCCATCGTCTATCTATCTTTCTCTCTATCGTCTATCTATCTATCTATCTATTCATCTATCCATCCACCCTTCCTTTATCCATCTAGCCATCCATCTATATATCCATCGTCTATCTATCTATCTATCTATCTATCTATCTATCTATCTATCTATCTATCTATCTATCTATCCATCCATCGTCAATCTATCTATTCATCCATCCATCTATCATCCATCTATCCATCCACCCATCATTTATCTATCTATCCATCAACCATCTATCCATCGTCTATCTATCTATCCATCCGTCCATCCATCCATTGTCTATATTTCCATCTATCTATCCAGCCATCATCTATCTATCCATCCATCCATCCATTGTTTATCTATCTATATATCTATCTATCTATATATATATCCATCCATCCACCCATCGTTTATCTATCTATCCATCATCCATCTATCCATCGTCTATCTATCCATCCATCCATTGTCTATCTATCCATCTATCTATCCATCCATCATCTATCTATCCATCCATCCATCCATTGTTTATCTATCTATATATATATATATATCCATCCATCCATCCATCATCCATCTATCTATCCATCTATTCATCCATCCATTGTCAATCCATCTACCCATCCATCTATCTATCCATTGTCTATCTTTCTGTCTGTCTATCCATCCATCCATCCATTGTCAATCTATCTATCCATCCATCCATTGTTTATATATCTATCTATCATCCATCCATGCATCGTTTATCTATCTATCCATCCATCTATCCATCGTCTATCCATCCATCCATCCTTTATCCATTTATCTATCAATCTATCATCTATGTATGCATCCATCCATCCATCCATCCTCTATCTATCAATCTATCATCTATGTATCCATCCATCCATCCATCGTCTATCTATCTATCATCCATCCATCCATCCATCCATTGTCTATATATCTATCATCCATCCATCTATCTATCCATCCATTCGTCTATCTATCTATCTATCATCTATGTATCCATCCATCATCTATCTATCTATCTATCTATCTATCTATCTATCTATCTATCTATCATCTGTGTATCTATGTATCTATCTATCTATCTATCTATCTATCTATCTATCTATCTATCTATCTATCTATCTATCTATCTATCTATCATCTGTGTATCCATCCATCTATCTATCTATCTATCTATCTATCTATCTATCTATCTATCTATCTATCTATCTATCCATCTATCCATCTATCCATCTATCTATTCATCTATTCATCTATTCATCTATCCATCTATCCATCTATCCATCTATCCATCTATCTATCTATCTATCTATCTATCTTAAACACATTTTTTGAATTCTTGTTTTGAACTTCTAGATCAGCTTCCTCAAGCCAACATCAGAGTTTGTCTTTTCTTTTCTACTCATTCCAGCTCAATGTTTGTAACTTCTTCTCCTCCTGTGATGGAAAAGAGAGAACGGATTGTTTGGTTTTGTAAGCACTGGAACTCGGGATTCCTGATCCGTCATGTGAAAACAATTTGACAGTTTCGGGCAGGATGGCCAAAATATTCCAGTAGCTCGACCACAATGTTTCATAAAGAGCACGGCACCTCTTCATTTGATTTATGTGTCGAGGAGATTTGACCAAAGCAACAAACGTAAAACTGGAAGAAACGTCAACTTCTGAACATCAGAGAGTAATGAAACACACAACCTGATCATTTCCTCACAGACGTCCTGCGAAGGTCAGACGAAACGACACTGTTTACACACTCTGTTTGTGTGTTTATGTGTGTATAACAGCAGGACACTGTCACAAACCAAACAGTCTGATTAGACACGGCCTTTAAAAACGTTTTTTTATATCATTTTTAAAAGACATCATAAATGATTGATTCAGTTCGATAATGTTTTCATTATAAAGGTCAGAATGGAAAAAAAGGTGCAAGGAAGTGTTATTTCACTCACTAGGAAATCATTTCATGGTTTATGATCACATGATACTTTTGAAATTGATTCTAAATCAATTGAGGAAGATATTGATATCTTTTGTATATCCCACAAAATATTGAGGAAGAACACATTGATACATTTTACATAAATACGTCATTAAAAAAATATATTTTTCTTAAAAAACATGAATTCTCGGGCTGCTCCATCACGAGTGTGTGAGTCTGACCGAAAGTAAAGTGTGTTTGTGAATCTGTGTGTGATTCGGGACAGGTGTGTTCTTCTGTCCTCCTACACAGTCTCTGATCACACACTCATGTGAACTTCATTAGGCTTGTGTAACCACAGGCTCCATCCAATGACACACAAGAGTCTCAGAGATGGAAAAGCACGTGAGAAGGCAACTTTGATCTTATTATTTTAAAGTGCTATAAAATTCCCCCACATTTCTGAAATCTCCCTTAATGTCTGCAAGATCTCTTGGTGAGTTCAGATCGACCCGGGACGCGACGCAATGAGGTTTACATGTATACATGATGTCAAACTACAGAAATTCTGCTTTTGCTGTAATTGCAGTCAGATGTTAAGCACTATATGACCAGTTCACAACATCATGCCGATTGTCTCTGTGTGAGCGTCTGGCTCCGGTAATGGAGGAGTAAGGGATTAAATGATCATTCTGGAGGTGAGAAACGCTCATGAAAGAGACAGACGGCATCAATAAAGACGAGATGCATCAGCGTTATCTGGTCCGACCTCTTCCAAAAGACAAAAATATATGACATTTTATTTTTTAAACCTTAATGTTTTCATATAAGAACTGAGTGTTAAATATTTTGTGTGCAATTGAAATAAATTTGAATGCATTTTCATCAGGGTGAATTGGGTGAGAAAAAATATAGCATTATATTTTATAGTATAATTCTTTAGAAAAATACAGATATTTTTCTTGTTTTGAACAATCACATGATTTTGATATGGAAATTAAGACTTGATATCTTCAGTCATTTTACTTCTGAAGTAAATGTATCTACAGTAGATCAATGAACATTTAGATATTTATAGACAGAAATACTGAGGATGAACATCATTTTTTAAATGCATGCAAACATACCTAATAATGTAATTTGTAGAAGCATCATTGTGCACCATCCTTATGGTTGGCCTGTCTTGAAAACTTTAGTGTATTTTTACAAAAATATCCAAACATATAGAGGCATTTTACTCCCCAAACTGGGAGATCCCAAGGTTTTTCCTGAGGTGTGTGATGTATATTTGATATATGCCGTGTTGCGTCTGGACTTTTGTGATGTTCACATGAGGAAATCCACCCAGATTACAGATCAGAGAAATAAAACATCCCAGAAAGTACAAACAAACACACACACCTGGCCTAAAAGCAAAAACACATCTAATATTTTCCACAGTCCACTCCTCTATTTTGAAACCTGAACATTTAAGAGTTGCACAAGTTTATAGTATAAATGGAGCGCTTGCATTTGTAAGAGCTTTGTGTTATATTGGCATTATGTTTCGTTCTTATAACATTTAAAATCAGTTCTAAAAATCAGTTCTCAAGTCTAATGAAATCATTTAAAATAACATAATTTCATGAAAAACACAACTTACTTGTTCCCTTACGAAGGGAACTCAACGATGCGTCCATCGACGCCATGGGAACGCCCCCAGCGTGACTGCGTCTGAAGCATCTATGTCAACTAGTCCAATGGAAAGAATGAGCGTCACGGGCGGGTGACGTCATGACCAGGAATTGATAAAAGCACATCCGGTGCAAACCGGCATTAGCTTCTGTTGCCTCAGCAAGCGATCTGTGTTATACTGTCTCTGTCTATTTATTGTTGTCTGTTGCAATTTATTCGGAAACGTTATGGCGAAACAAGTGTACAATCAGTGTGTTCCTCCCTGCCCGCGTTATTTAACGGGTGGGGACACACACGAGCTTTGTGTCATTTGTTTGGGAGTGGAGCATGCGGTCTCAGCCTTCGAGGGGGCTGAGTGTCAACACTGTGAAATGCTACCGCTCCGCATGCTCCGCTCTCGCCTGTCACTCTTTGATGTAAAGAGTGGGCAGGCTCGCGATCCTCAGGGATCAGGACCCGCGTCTGCCGAGGCGGCGCGGAGAATGCATTCCTGGGGATCGCAAAAGGATCTTTCGGAGGGGTTGGAGACGGGTCCGCGGGCCTTTTCTCCTTCCTTACCCGGAAGATCCAGCGCTCTCCCCCCGGTGTCGGAAGCACGCACTGCGGTTTCTTCCGCCCGGGGAGAGAGCCCTCCATTACTTCAATGCTCTTCCTCCGAGGAGGTCGATGTTATGAGTATGGAGAGTGAAAGCACACACATGGGGGAAAGAGATTCACAATTTATTTCCCCAGCATATGATGAGCTGGTGGATGTTATGTCACGGGCTGTAGAGAAATTAAATATTGAATGGCCATCTGAGAATAAAGGCGCTCGTCCTAAAAGTAAATTAGATGAGCGCTTTTTATCTTCCACGACATTATCTCCACCACGAGGGCTTCCCTTTTTTTCCGATCTTCATAATGAAATATCGAAATCGTGGAATAAACCTTACTCTTCACGACTTTTTAGCCCTCAAGTTAACACTTATTCGAGAATAAGAGGGCTAAAAGAGTATGGTTATGAGGCGATGCCCCAGGCGGAACAGAATTTAGCCAGCTATCTTTCGCCTGGTCCCGCATCGTCCCTGAAAGCCTCGGCTTTGCCCACTAGACCGCTTAAAGCCACCTCGGTTTTAGTGGGCAAAGCTTATACGGCAGCAGGTCAAGCTGGAGCATGTCTGCACACAATGGCAGTGCTTCAGGCTTATCAAGCTGACCTGCTGGGGGATCTGGATAGTAGTGAGGGAATTTCTCATGACGATATTCGAGAACTTCGTCGGGCTACCGATCTTTCTCTCAGGGCTACTAAGGAGACCGCCAGAGCAATTGGGCGGTCTATGGCAGCCTTGGTAGCTACTGAGAGACATTTATGGTTAAATCTGTCAGAGATTAAAGAAAAAGATCGAGCTTTTTTATTAGATGCTCCGCTTGAACCTTCTGGTCTCTTCGGCGACGCAGTCCACGCGGTCGTCGAGAGATTTCAGGAGTCTAAAAAACAAGCTGACGCTTTTAAAAAGTTTATCCCTCGCCGTGTCCAGCCCCCTGGGGCTGCTGGGCGTGAGCAGCCCCAGCCGTCGAGCTCATCATATCGTGTGCATCAGAAAGAGAGTGTTGCATCTCGTGCACCTCCACGTAGAGACTGGAGACAGACGCAACCCTCTCAACCGAAGTCTTCTAAGTCGAAGCCGGATCTGAGGACCGTTCTTCAGGCGAAGAAGACTTCGGTTCAAAAAAAAAGGTCCTGATGTTCACGCATCAGGCCTGTGAGGACAGCCCCGACCGAAGTGGAGCGGTGTACACCTCATTTTACGGTGCCCGTTCCATTTCGGGGTCCTCACGAGACCGTTCTGCCAACCCTGCCACCCTCGGTGCTTCAGGGCGCAGCGGTCTCCAGCGAGTCGCTGATGCTATGCTGCGGCACAGCATCGGTTTCGCGCCCTCTGAGGGGGGCCTTAGAGCGGCCAGTTCAGGTAGTTCCTGCCATTATGTTTCAGGCTCCGGAATTGGCTGTCTCGATAACACCAGAGACCAGCCTCGAGAGGCTGGTTCCCTTAGTAAATTTTCTGGCAGCGTGGAAGCTTCTGCCGAATATTTCTCATTGGGTCCTGCAGATTGTAGAGAAAGGATACAGAATCCAGTTTGGTTCTCGTCCTCCTCGTTACAACGGGGTGCTGCCCACAGTGGTGCATCCCGAGCAGGCTCTGGTAATGGAGCAAGAGGTAAAGGCCCTGTTAGCAAAGGAAGCTATAGAACAGGTGTACTCACCCGACAGAGAGTCGGGTTTTTACAGCCGTTATTTCATTGTTCCAAAAAAGGATGGGGGGTTGCGTCCCATTTTAGATCTTCGTCTGTTGAATCGTTCAGTACAGAAACTCAAGTTCAAGATGCTGACACTCAAACAGATCGCGACTCAAATCAGATCCGAGGACTGGTTTGTCACGATAGATCTGAAGGACGCCTACTTCCATATCTCCATCCTCCCTCAGCACAGGAAGTTCCTAAGGTTTTCTTTCGGGGGCAAAGAATACCAATATCGGGTTCTTCCTTTCGGTCTAGCTTTATCACCCCGCACGTTCACGAAATGCGTGGATGCAGCTCTAGCCCCTCTCAGGCTTCAGGGCATACGTATTCTGAACTACATCGACGACTGGCTGGTTCTGGCGGAATCAGAGCAGTCGGCGGTTCGGCACCGAGGTGTCGTTCTCGCTCATATGCAGATGTTGGGGTTGAGGCTCAACGCCAAGAAGAGTGTTCTTTCTCCAGTACAGAGAACCACTTTCCTTGGTGTGGTATGGGATTCAGTGACGATGCGGGCCACTCTATCGCCCGTTCGTGTAGCTGCTATCCTGACAGCCACCAAAGAGCTAAAGCTAGGCCAGTCACGCACTGTGAAACAGTTCGAGAGACTGTTGGGTCTCTTGGCGGCAGCGTCCAACGTGATTCCTTTTGGCCTGCTGTACATGAGACCTTTACAGTGGTGGCTAAGGACCAGAGGGTTCTCCCCGAGGGGAAACCCACTTCGTATGATCAAGGTCACGCGGCGGTGCCTTCGTGCCTTAATTATATGGAGGAAACATTGGTTCTTAACCCAGGGTCCGGTATTCGGAGCTCTTTGCCATCGTGTTACGATCTCGACAGATGCTTCCCTCACCGGCTGGGGAGCGGTAATGGAAGGCCGCTCGGTTCAGGGTCTGTGGAAAAGTCATCATCTTTCGTGGCACATCAATTGCCTGGAGATGATGGCTGTCTTCAATGCGTTGAGACAGTTTCTCCCAGACCTGAGGGGCCATCATGTGCTTGTACGAACAGACAACACATCAGTGGTCTCTTATCTGAACCGTCAGGGGGGTCTGCGGTCGCGTCCGCTCTGCAAACTGGCGCACCAGATCCTCCTGTGGTCTCTGGGGAAGGTACTCTCCCTGAGGGCAGTGTATATTCCTGGGGACCAGAATGTGGGGGCAGACATCCTGTCGAGGCAGGAGCTGAGGCCAGGGGATTGGAGACTCCACCCCGAGGCGGTGGAGAAAATTTGGGAGTTTTACGGCCAAGCAGAGGTGGATCTGTTTGCGTCTCAGCACACGACGCACTGTCCACTTTGGTTCTCCCTTACTCACCCAGCCCCCCTGGGGCTGGATGCTATGGTGCAGACGTGGCCGAGGCTACGTCTGTACGCATTTCCCCCTGTTGCTCTGCTCCCAGGAGTTCTGGAACGAGTCCGCCAGTACGGAGTAAGCCTACTGCTTGTAGCACCATGCTGGCCGAGTCGGATCTGGTTTGCGGACCTGATCCATCTCTTAGACGGTCCTCCCTTGGAGATCCCGATCAGGAGAGACCTTCTGTCTCAGGCCGGGGGCACAATATTTCACCCTCGGCCAGAGATTTGGAACCTGTGGGTTTGGCCTCTGAGGGGGCCCAACTCATAGAGAGTGGTCTCTCAGCTGAGGCTGCTGAGACCATCCTAAGCTCCAGAGCTCCAGCTACTAGGAAACTATATGCGCTGAAATGGAAAGTTTTTTCTGTATGGTGTCACCGACATCAGTGGGATCCGGTTAACTGTTCTGTGAACACAGTACTCGAGTTCTTGCAGGAGCGCTTTACGTCAGGTTTATGTCCTTCCACACTTAAGGTTTACGTGGCGGCCATTGCGGCTTACCACGCCCTGGTTGGGGGTACATCGTTGGGTCGAGACCCCCTGATTACACGTTTCCTTCGTGGCACACTGAGGCTGAGGCCTGCAACTCGCACTAGGGTGCCAGCTTGGGATTTGGCATTAGTACTAGAAGGCCTGTCTAGGGCTCCATTCGAGCCCTTAGATTCGGTTTCAGAGAAATTTCTTACCCTTAAGACTATCTTTCTGCTAGCTATTTCGTCCCTTAAGAGAGTTGGAGACCTTCAGGCCCTTTCGGTTTCCCCCACTTGCCTTGAGTTTGCACCGGGGATGGTCAAGGCATTCTTATATCCAAAACAGGGATACGTCCCTAAGGTGCCGACCTTGATTCCGAGGCCTATCGTGCTGCAGGCTTTCTGTCCTCCTCCTTTTACATCTGCGGACAGGGAAAGGCTGAACCTCTTGTGTCCAGTGCGAGCACTGGATACTTATGTTCATCGGACATCTTCTATGAGGAAGTCCGACCAGTTATTTATTTGCTTTGGATCACCTAAGAAGGGTCTTCCTGCTTCTAAACAGACGGTTAGCAAGTGGATAGTCGAGGCTATTTCACTTGCATACGAGTACTCTGACCATCCGTGTCCCTTGGTGGTCAGAGCTCACTCAACGAGGGGTATGGCGGCCTCTAAAGCCTTGTTATTTGGGGTTTCCCTCCAAGACGTTTGTGATGCGGCAGGCTGGTCCTCACCGCTCACATTCGTCAGGTTTTACAGTTTGGACCTGGATGCTGCCCCAGGTTCTCAGGTGCTTAGTGCTTAGTTACAACAGACTGACACTCAGGTACTTGGAATTCTGGCGCTTTGGGTATTCTCGTTCCCATGGCGTCGATGGACGCATCGTTGAGTTCCCTTCGTAAGGGAACGTCTCAGGTTACTATTGTAACCATAGTTCCCTGAGAACAGGGAACGAGACGATGCGTCACCCTGCCATACTTCCTGCATCCCTGTGATCGGCTTGCTTCGGCAATTTTCGAAGCTAATGCCGGTTTGCACCGGATGTGCTTTTATCAATTCCTGGTCATGACGTCACCCGCCCGTGACGCTCATTCTTTCCATTGGACTAGTTGACATAGATGCTTCAGACGCAGTCACGCTGGGGGCGTTCCCATGGCGTCGATGGACGCATCGTCTCGTTCCCTGTTCTCAGGGAACTATGGTTACAATAGTAACCTGAGACGTTTCACACTGTATTGGATCAAACACTCACATAATGTCATACATTTCAAACGTGTTTACGCTCAGTGTTGAGGAGATATTCTCGTCAAAATTGCACAAACATCTCTGAGTCTGGATCTGAATTACGCAAACTCAAGTTGTTGGTTTTGGGGTTTTGAGGCAGGATGAATTCCAATGCAACTTCCATCCAATGGGAAATGGTTTGGTTAACCTTGTGACCAGGTTAACAGCTTCTTTTCACTGATACTCTGCCAATTTCCCATTATTAGACATTATCATGTTTATGTGTGTTCAGTACGAGCTAGTTAAAGACAAAATGCACCTAGTATGCCTTTTTAAAAAGTCCCTTTCATATAGTGTGTAAAAGAGCTGTTTGTGAATGCAAAAGATCTGCAAAGTTTCACAGATCAAAGAGTAGATTAATAAAGTTATTGTCTCCTAAAAGAAAGAAGTGATTCTGAACTGAAACGAGTCGTCAGTAATTCAGTCTCACTTCCTGCTGAACCTTGTGTAACTCATTTGCATAATGCCAGCCTCTGGTCCTGATTGGCTGAGCAGAGTCTCTTAGCTCCACCCTCAAACACTAGTGTATCTGAGACTGGAAGAGTTTGGTTCGGGTTTATTCATGTCAAGAATAAGCTGTTTTCTGCTGACAAAGCAAATCCACTTTCTGACCAATCACAGCAGAGCATCTCTCAGAGAGGTGGGGCTTAGAGAGACTGAAAGCGTTTCAGACACTGAGATTTGATTTCCATTACACGACAGTAGGTGTTAAAACTTCATGCTGATTTGTACTCGGCTTTCACCAAGATAATCACCAACTAAGACGTAGCTTTACAGTAACCTATGCTTCTCCATCCATTTACGCCTCTTTCCATATGGCGACGTGAATCTCCTTCTGTCTGGTGTTAATAGCTGCAGTGTATTTGCACGTCAGCACACACAACGGCTGCAACCACAGTGTGGTGCCCCATAACAACCGTATGGATTGAGCGGAGTAGTGAACATCTCTAGGGTCTTCAAGTGGGCACCTTCCGTCCTCAGTGTTTCGTCGACTAGCCCACGACACCTCAAGAGGGCTCGACAGTGACTCTGGCGTCCCAGAGTCACCCCCCTCCGTCCCCCACTCAACTCAGCCCAGCTTACTGACCTCTACTTCCCTCTTGCTGCTGAGACCTAACCACAATTTCACAATCTCTCCGCAACCCAACCATATGCGCCAACTCGTTTGACTAAGGCTGTCGAGCCCCACTGCCGGCGTTAAAGCAGCTTCAGTTGCAATGGTTCCGTATGGCATACCACCGCAAAACACAATATCTGTCCAAACACCAATCCTCATTCACGCAAGATACACAGGAACATAATATTACTATGCAAACTATACAAATAAACCAACAGACTCTTCGAGTTTTCAAGAATTCTTCGAAACCGTAGCGTGGCGGCCTGTACACAGCCAGCCAGACTCTTTCTGTCTCAACCACAGCCAGTTGCTGCTTCTTTCTGCTGCTTCAGATAAGTTCTTTACTGTGCGACGCAACTCTTGACCACTGAATCCGACGTCTCTGAGGAACCGGGTTGTAGAGTGTACCACAAATCCTCGACAACCCACTTCCACTGGATAAACCTGGACTCTCCATCCTCGCTGTTCTGCTTCAGTGGCCAGATGAGCATACCGCAGTTTCTTCCTCTCATATGCCTCATCTACCGCATCCTCCCATGGCACTGTTAACTCTATCAGTTGAACAATGCGTGCTGATCCAGACCACACAACAATATCTGGTCGTAGGTTAGTGGTTGCAATCTCAGGTGGAAAAATAAGCCGTTGATCAAGATCAGCCAGCATCTTCCAGTCCCTAGCAGCTTCCAGTTGTCCTGGGCGAGAATTGGTTTTAGCACCTTTTCTTGGTGGTTGCTCGCCTGGGCGGAGGAATATTATCGTCTACGTGTAATGTTTTACAAGAACAGGCGGCAACTTATTGGTCATGTTACGCTTGTCTTCCAATGCTAAAGCCAAACATCGGAGTACTTGGTCATGGCGCCAAGTAAACCGACTCTGGCTAAGAGCCACCTTACATCCTGTCAAGAAACGAGCTGAATCTGCAGTGGAGATTATGATGAAATTAATGTGTTTTTTGATTTTTGATGCATGTAAACCTGTTGTAGGAGACACAAAAACAACATTAGGAACCTTTAAAATAGCACAATAGGGGCAGTTTAACCAGTGCTCTAGTATTTCTGTTCTGAACTCAAACGGCATCTGAAGTTGTGAGGTCACATTCAGGACACGAAAACCAGTCAGACGGTTTAACACGATGCCTACAGCCACGACTGAGTGAGAAAATCCTCTAATGGAAAAGTTAAATTATATGCCCATTGTGCCCTTTCCAAAAAGTACCATGGCATTTCTTTGTAATTATTGTTGAGTGAAATTGTTTCAAAAATAAATCATACACCAGTCAACAATATTACATCAGGGTATGTAAATGGTACTCTAAAGAATACCAGGCATTTCTACAATACACATCCAAAAACATCACGTTGCTATGTCCAAAAATAAATTAATTAATATATAAACGAAAACATTTCAACAGTACTTTTCCGGTTTGTGGCAGCACATGAGGAACCGAACCAGTTATAATTGGAAAACATTGGGAATCTGTTTGTATGTTTTTTGTAATTCCATATAACAATCAATATATCTGTGTTTTTTATGATTAATTGATTCAAATGAATTGTTCATCTGATCCAGTGACTGGAAAGATTAGTCATTTCACTGATGGAAAGTCCAGATAAAAACCACCTGTTTTGGAATCCGATACCTGGTCCAAACTGGTTTAGATGGTTGACGGGACCATCTTGAACCAGCTTTATCCAATCTGAAGCTGTGACCATGGCGGTCTACCATACCAGCCAGGGTCGCATTGGTAAACCACTGAGAAATAGACTCCAAAATACTCTTATTACCTTAAACTGGAATTAGCTGGATATTTTAGCTGGTCCCCGCTGATTTATATGGTTGCTGGAAGGGTATAACATCTTAAACCAGCAATCCTATATTTTTTTAAAAGATCTGTTAATCAACCAACTAAACCAGTTAGGAGCATAAACTGTAAAAAAAGATAGATGACGCCCCTTCGTTCTCTTCCATTGGCGAGTAGTGAAGCCGTCATTGTCCCGATATGGCGCTGACATCTTGGGACTTGAGTCTGCGCAGTTGCGATTTTGGGACCAGACATGCGCAGTCGTGAGCAGGAGGTAAAGCCATGAAATCAACGTCCCGCTCTGGTCCCGCCCTCACTCTCGCTGAATCAAGCGCAAGCACACGCCTCTGCTGCAGAACAACCCATTATGTCGGTGTGAAATAATCAATTATAGAAATTTAGATATTAAATGTAAAGCTCCAATCTGCTCAGTCCTCCAAAGATCCAGAGAAAAAGTCTGTTGTTGCTTCAGTGACTACTTTGCTCAGAGAACCTGTCAATCACAGCTGTCAATCATGTACGCCACAGCGCCGTTTTTATAGCATCAAATAACTAACTAAAAACAAACTTATTTTAAAAACGAACACTTGAAATTACATCGGAGTGATGTAATCTACAGTAAATGACAGAAACTATCTTTGGAAAAAAGATATGTGAAGTGTAATTTAATTGTTTAGTTGGTCTCACGTCCCATTGAATAACATGGGGAGGTGGGGTTTATGAGCTATACTAGGACTGGCCACCGGGGGGCGATCGAGACGCTTTGGCTTCACTTTTCAGGGCTTGTGTGGCACGCCTGGTTAGGACCAATTAGAACCAGTTGGGAACAATTACAACCAGTTAGTACCAGTTGGGACCAGTTATAACCAGTTGGGACCAATTAGAACCAGTTGGGACCAGTTAGAACCATTTGGGACCATTTAGAACCAGTTGGGACCAATTATAACCAGCTGGGACCAGTTAGTACCAGTTGGGACCAATTACATCCAGTTGGGACCAATTACAACCAGTTGGGACCAGTTAGTACCAGTTGGGTCCAATTATAACCAGTTGGGGACCAGTTAGGACCAGTTGGGACCAATTAGAACCAGTTGGGAGCAGTTGGGACCAATTACAACCAGTTGGGACCAATTATAACCAGTTGGGACCAGTTGGGACCAATTACAACCAGTTGGGACCAATTTGAACCAGTTGGGACCAATTACAACCAGTTGGGACCAGTTAGTACCAGTTGGGACCAATTATTACCAGTTGGGACCAGTTAGTACCAGTTGGGACCAATTAGAACCAGTTGGGACCAGTTAAAACCAGTTGGGACTAGTTGGACCAGCTAGAAAACAGGGCTTGCCTATTACCTTAAATTAGTTATATCTGGATTGTCCAGTAGGTTCCATGTTCTGAATCAAAATACTTCTGTAACAAAAGATGGAGACGCATCAAAATATACTGTGATTTACATTCAGATCAGCAACAGTATGAAAGAAAGGTTTGTTTTTCCATCCTTTTCTCGTTATATAGTGCTATATAGAGAGATCAGGAAGAGCAATTAGTGTTTTACAGGCAGGAACAGCATTTCCACTCGGGATATTCCTGCATCCCAGTGAGACGAGAGACTCTACGAGGCCTTTTCCACAGTAAAACTGGCAGCAGGGGTGAGTTTAGCAAACGCTCTCTTATTCTTTAATGGAGCCTGTAAATAATTAGACTAACGCGGCTGTTTATGAGCTGTGCGATTACATTCGGCACAAATCTTTTCCACTGGGCAATTCAACATAAGTCATATCAGCATTATATATCACAGATATGGGAACATGAAATACTTGCTTATTAATGGTGAGAAACCACATCCTCTGGATGACATTCAACATCAACACAGAGATTGAGCAGAATACTGTGTTTCCTGGGATTCCAGTTTCATAAAGCTGTTTTTAACGTGCATGAACTGCTATAAGTGCTGTTTGTTTCTGAAATCAAAGATGGTTGTAGATGTTAATTGATGGGCTTCCTGTTTGTATTTTTTCAATGCTACGTACAAGAAATCAAAATGTTCAAACGTTTGGAGAAAATTCAACTTTTATTCATCAAGGATGCATTAAATCGTTCAAAAATGACATTTATAAATGTTACAAAAGATTCTGTTTCAAATATATGCTATTCATCAAAGAACCCTAAAAAATTGTATTTTTAAATCACGGTTTCCATAAAAATATGAAATATGAATAATAATCATAAATGTTTCTTGAGCATCAAATCATCATATTATACTGATTTCTGAAGGATCATGAGACACTGAAGACTGGAGTAATGATGCTGAAATTCAGCTTTGATCACAGGAATAAATTACACTTTACTATATATTCACATAGAAAACAGATGTTTTACATTTAAATAATACGTGAGATTTTGTACTGTATTTTTTATCAAATATATGAAGCCTGGGTGAGCAGAAGAAAACCTTTTGAACACTAGTACATGTTGTTTCTGGTCTCTGGCCTCCTAATTTATATATGCCTCCTTTAAAATGAAATATTTTTCTTATAAAGCATGCAGTATTTATGTTGACATTTCATCTGAGCGTGACGCACAAGAGCCTTTTCAAATCATCTACACACACATCTGCTGAATCAGTGGTCTCTAGGACAGTATATTTTTATGATCATGACTCTGAACTCATCATATAAACACATGCATGGCTAGACATTAACCGGTTTTCCAAAGTTACAAGCCACTCAGCATTTTCACTGGCCACATTTAGTTTATATATAGACCTGGATGAACAGCAGCCTTTAGAAGGACTTCAAATGCATAGCATATAATATCAATGAGGCAATCATAATTGGTTCAAATAAAGCATCAGTAATCATTTGGTTTCATTGAACACAACACTATTAAAATACATAATATAATATACATAATATAAACATAATCAACTCAAATGCATGGTGATTGTTGTTGTTACATGTTACAGCAGATCAAATCTTCTTAAATATCGGCATAACAACATTTAATTCAAGTGTCCACATAATCTTTAATATTTGGCCACATGTTTGCAGTCAGTCACTGTAATTTCTTGATAAAGAACATGTGGACATCAAATGTTGATGAAAATCAAATATGTATAGCCTAATGTAGTATTATATATAGAAAACTTGTCCAGAAATTATATATTTATGTTTATTTATGTCATGTCATCATTCTCAAACCTCTGTGTGTTTGATGACATCACAGGATGTAGATGAACTCCGTGCTCTTGTCAGTGTGTGCGTGTGTGTGATTGTGTGTTTTTGTGTGTGCGTGCGTGAGCGTGCGCGCGTGTGTGTGTCTGTGTGTATGTGAGTGTGTGTATGTGTGCGTGTGTGTAAGAGAGAGTGCGAGTGTGTGTGTGTGTGTGTGTGTGTGTGTGTGTGTGTGTGTGTGTGTGTGTGTGTGTGTGTGTGTGTGTGTGTGTGTTTGTGTGGTCTGGCCGAGCTCTTCCTCTTCTGGGTGGCACACGGATGAAGTCATGAGGTGGAATAACAGTGGGATCCAGACGATCTCTCAATCTCTCAGCTGGTTTCTCAACACACACTCAGACCGTGCGAAAGAGGGTGATTTCAAAATCCTTCTGCTCATGAAACACTTGTGTGCATTCCATTTGTAAATCAGACATTGTTTCTTAACGAGACATGCAGCCGGATTGTGAAAACGCTTGTTCTTTCATTTAGTACATTTTTATCTTATTTAGTCAGAGCATTTGATGACTGTGTGTGTGTGTGTGTGTGTGTGTGTGTGTGTGTGTGTGTGTGTGTGTGTGTGTGTGTGTGTGTGTGTGTGTGTGTGTGTGTGTGTGTGTGTGTGTGTGTGTGTGTGTGTGTGTGTGTGTGTGTGTAAAATTTTGCAAAATTACTTTAAAAAAAAAATCCTGCAAAATTTTTAAAAATGAAGTGGGTTTCTGCTAAAAAAAGAAAACAAGAACATCTGCCAATGGGGTCAGAGAAATATTTTTTTCCATTTAAATTAGGCATATACATTACCTAATGTAATTTTGCTTCTAAAGTTTATCTTGCTTTAAGGATGTTTACATATTCATATATTTAGATGTATCAGTTTCAGAAAAAAAAAATCAACAATTTCTCAAACTGGGCTAAAAAACACTTACAAAAAACAAAAGTCAGCGATCTCAATATAAACTCATTTCAACATTTCTCATAAATTAGTTGCTCCAAATTCATGTTATAGCTCTATATGCTTACTGGATGACAACTAGTGACTTATTCAGACAAAAATTTGAGAGAAACATCCGAGCCGTTCATATTTCAGTGAGACTCAACTGAGAACTCCATCAACATGCGAGCAATAATGTCAATCATTCTTATGGATATTATGGATTAATATGTGTTAGTGAAACCCCTCTCTCTACTGTAAGTATATGTGTACTGTGGACGGTGTAGGTGTTTTAGAACGTATAGCTGACAGGAAGGGTGTGTGTGTGTGTGCGTGTGTGTGTGTGTGTGTGTGTGTGTGTGTGTGTGTGTGTGTGTGTGTGTGTGTGTGTGTGTGTGTGTGTGTGTGTGAGAGAAACTTTACATCAGACGCTGTTGTTACAGCTGCAGTCTCCACTGACTCACTCATACTTCCCTTTTTCAGAGAAAACTCCCCATCTCTCCCTCAGACCTGTTTCTGGGAGTGTGTGTGTGTGTGTGTGTGTGTGTGTGTGTCGTTCCCTCACCTGTTTCACCGGAAAGTCTGTGGAGTGTGCAGATCGCCATGGCAACAGCAGCTTGATTGACAGCACATGTGGTTCCTTGTATTAAATTTGTAGCTTTGTGCATTTAAAAAAGAAAATTTTCCACTTCAACCTCACAAAAAAGTGTGTGTCTATATGTATATACTGTGACTTCATCGCATTACTGTATCTGTAAAAAAAAAAAATACATTTCGGTAACAAAAATTAGATCGTGTGGGTATATCGTGTACGTATCTTGTAGGTATATTGTGTGGGTATATCGTGTACGTATCGTGCAGGTATCGTGAAAGTTTTGTGTACGTATCGTGCAGGTATCGTGAAAGTATTGTGTACGTATCGTGCAGGTATATCGTGTGGGTATATCGTGTGGGTATATCGTGTAGGTATCATGTACGTATCGTGTAGGTATCGTGTAGGTCTATCGAGTGGGTATATCGTGTAGGTATCATGTACGTATCGTGTAGGTTTCGTGTAGGTCTATCGAGTGGGTATATCGTGTACGTATCGTGTAGGTATATCGTGTAGGTATCGTGTAGGTATCGTGTAGGTCTATCGAGTGGGTATATCGTGTAGGTATCATGTACGTATCGTGTAGGTATCGTGTAGGTCTATCGAGTGGGTATATCGTGTAGGTATCATGTACGTATCGTGTAGGTATCGTGTAGGTCTATCGAGTGGGTATATCGTGTAGGTATCATGTACGTATCGTGTAGGTATCGTGTAGGTCTATCGAGTGGGTATATCGTGTAGGTATCGTGTGGGTATATCGTATAGGTATCGTGCAGGTATATCGTATGGGTATATCGTGTGGGTATATCGTGTAGGTATCGTGCAGGTATCATGTAGGTATTGTGCAGGTATATCGTGTAGGGGTCGTGTAGGTGTCGTGTAGGTGTCGTGTAGGTATCGTGTAGGTATATCGTGTGGGTATATCGTGTACGTATCGTGCAGGTATCGTGCAGGTATCATGTACGTATCATGCTGGTATCGTGCAGGTATATCGTGTAGGTTACGTGGAGGTATCGTGTAGGTATCGTGCAGCTATCGTGCAGGTATATCGTGTGGTTATATCGTGTACGTATCGTGTAGGTATCGTGCAGGTATATCGTGCAGGTATATCGTGTAGGTATCGTGCAGGTATCGTGCAGGTATATCGTGTGGTTATATCGTGTAGGTATCGTGCAGGTATCGTGCAGGTTTCGTGTACGTATATTGCGTGGGTATATCTTGTACGTATTGTGTAGGTATCGTGTAGGTATCTTGCAGGTATATTGTGTAGGTATCGTGCAGGTATCGTGTAGGTATATCGTGTAGGTGTATCATGTAGGTATATCATGTAGGTATATCATGTAGGTATATCGTGCAGGAATATCGTGTAGGTATCGTGCAGGTATCGTTCAGGTATATCGTGTGGTTATATCGTGTAGGTATCGTGCAGGTATCGTGCAGGTTTCGTGTACGTATATTGCGTGGGTATATCTTGTACGTATTGTGTAGGTATCATGTAGGTATCGTGCAGGTATATTGTGTAGGTATCGTGCAGGTATCGTGTAGGTATATCGTGTAGGTGTATCATGTAGGTATATCATGTAGGTATATCATGTAGGTATATTGTGAGGAATATCGTGCAGGTATATCATGTAGGTATATCATGTAGGTATATTGTGTAGGTATATCGTGTAGGCATCGTGGTGGTGTCGTGCAGGTATATCGTGTAGGTATATCGTGTAGGTATATCGTGTAGGTATATCATGCAGGTGTCGTGCAGGTATCGTGTAGGTATCGTGCAGGTATCGTGTAGGTATATCGTGTAGATATCGTGTAGGTGTCATGCAGGTATATCGTGCAGGTATATCGTGTAGGTATCGTGCGGGTATCGTGTGGGTATCGTGCGGGTATTGTGTAGATATCGTGCAGGTATCGTGTAGGTATTGTGCAGGTATATCGTGTAGGTGTCGTGTAGGTATCGTGGAGGTATCGTGTAGGTGTCGTGTAGGTATCGTGGAAGTATCGTGTAGGTATCGTGTACCTATCGTGCTGGTATCGTGCAGGTGTATTGTGTGGGTATATCGTGCTGGTATCGTGCAGGTGTATTGTGTCGGTATATCGTGCTGGTATCGTGCAGGTGTATTGTGTGGGTATATCGTGTACGTATCGTGTAGGTATCGTGCAGGTATCGTGCAGGTGTATTGTGTGGGTATATCGTGTACGTATCGTGTACGTATCGTGTAGGTATCATGCTGGTATCGTGTGGGTATATCGTGTACGTATCGTGCGGGTATCATGCAGGTATTGTGCAGGTTTCGTGTAGGTATATCGTGTGGGTATATCGTGTACGTATCGTGTAGGTATCGTGTAGGTATCGTGCGGGTATATTGTGTAGGTATCGTGCAGGTATCGTGTAGGTATATCGTGTAGGTATATCATGTAGGTATATCATGTAGGTATATTGTGTAGGTATATCGTGTAGGTATCGTGAAGGTGTCGTGCAGGTATATCGTGTAGGTATATCGTGTGGGTATATCGTGTAGGTATCGTGTAGGTATCGTGTAGATATATCGTGTAGTTATATCGTGCTGGTGTCATGCAGGTATCGTGTAGGTATCGTGTAGGTATTGTGTAGGTATCGTGTAGGTGTCATGGAGGTATCGTGTAGGTATCGTGCAGGTATATCGTGTAGGTATCGTGTGGGTATATCGTGTATGTATCGTGCAGGTATCGTGCAGGTATCGTGTACGTATCGTGCTGGTATCGTGCGGGTATATCGTGTGGGTATATCGTGCAGGTATCGTATAGGTATATCATGTGGGTATATTGTGTACATATCGTGTAGGTATATAATGTGGGTATATCGTGTACATATCGTGTAGGTATCGTGCAGGTATATTGTGTAGGTATCGTGCAGGTATCGTGTAGGTATATGGTGTTGGTATATCGTGTAGGTATCGTGCAGGTATATTGTATAGGTATCGTGCAGGTATCGCGTAGGTATATCGTGTAGGTATATCATGTAGGTATATCATGTAGGTATATCGTGTAGGTATATCATGTAGGTATCGTGCAGGTGTCGGGCAGGTATATCATGTAGGTATATCGTGTAGGTATATCGTGTAGATATCGTGTAGGTATCGTGTAGGTGTCGTAGAGGTATTGTGCAGGTATCGTGCAGGTATCGTGCAGGTATCGTGCAGGTATCATGCAGGTATCGTGCAGGTATCGTGCAGGTATCGTGCAGGTATCGTGTAGGTATCGTGCAGGTATCGTGTAGGTATTGTGCAGGTGTCGTGCAGGTGTCATGGAGGTATCGTGCAGGTATCGTGTAGGTAATAACACAATGAAGCAGGACAAATTGTGCAAAATAATTTTTGACCTGGCTGTCATACAAAGAAGTTATGAACACATACAAAAACAAGAGGGAATCAACCAAATATTAATAACTGATCATGTTTGTCTTTTTCCTGTCAGCTTTTTTTTGTGCATAGTAAATTAAAACCTGTAGCTGCAGCTTTTGCCAAATAATTTTGTCAGATAAATACCTTAACCAAGTTTAGTGTTTTGTTCTTCCTTCATAATGAATATATTTAAATATTTATATAAATGGTTTATTTGAACTTGTTGGGACATTAAAAACAAACATCCCCTCTGGACGTCACTACTGTACTACACACAAAGGTGTACAGTCCAGGGTTTAGAAAGTTAAAGTCCTCCTCGGTATTTTGTTCCGATCACCTGGATTTGCTGATTAGCAGGAGACAGAACTAATGAGTGAATCAGCTGGCTGAGTTCATGGGTGGAAAAAACATATAACAGGACTTTTACTTTCTGACCCCTGGACCTTACACCTCTGATTACACACTAAACAAGAGTTCAAATCTAAAAATGAATACGACTAGATTCAGTATCCGGTTTATGATATGATGATATCAGTTAGTCTTGTGTAACTGTTCTCTTCTCGCTCTCAGTGATTTCTCCTCACACTGAAGCTCAGGACTTTAAAGCCCTATTCGCACAGGATAAGTATCACCTGGTGACCTCTAGTCATTTGTAATAATTGCGGAGTTTGTCTATGATCTTAATCCCGTGCGAATCAGCCATGTCTGTAATTTGTAAAGTAAAAATTCCCTCGCAAATTACCTACTATATTTCGCCAAACACCGAGGTCCTGTGATAATATCAGTCCCGTGCGAATCGGCATCTCTGTGATTTGGCCGGATCGTATATCATTTTTTCAAGGTTTTTGTTTCATGTGCGCCTTTTTATCCATCTTTCGCGAAGAATGGAGGCTGTGTTGGAGTGTTTTGATAGTATTTTGGGTGCTGGGTCATATCGCTATACACAACTACACAATTTGCAGTTAGTGAAAGCTGAAAATCATCAGAAGAGCAAAAACAAAAAGAATGATTAGATGGAGATGAATGACATGTATAGCAGTATGCGGTAAGGAACTTTATTCTGTTTATGTCATAATATATCATACAGCTAGACCTATAACGAAAAGACATTTCCAAGCAACAGCCTATAGACCTTTTACGCACTTCCGCATATTTGACCGGAAATACGTCAATGAAGTGTATTAGAACTTCCTGTTATCATAGCGGCAGAAACGAAAAATGGCAGAATCGAAGAGTCGCAGTTTCTGTTGTGTTCCAGGCTGTTCGTCTTCCACCCAAAAACAGCCCTACCTTTTTATTTCATTCTTTTCCCGTGGATCCAAACCTGAAACCCAAATGGATACAGGCGATCCGAAGAGAGGAAGGGAACAGTTTTGAAATAAAAAGAGGTAGCACCTATGTCTGCAGCCGGCACTTCGCTCCGGATGATTACATTGGTGGCTGCGTCGTTCGTCGCCTGAAGAGTAGTGTTGTCCCGAGCCTATTCCCTTGGAACAATTTTACTGCTCCTTTGAGAAGGGAGTCAGTATATGACAGAACCTTCAAACGCCAGTCTGTCCAGCTATTCTGTGAAGGTGAAGAGAGCACCATGGTGGCTAAGGCAGTAAGGATGGATCACGACTACGTGACACGAATCCTGCAGGTCAGATTGTTCATAATGTGTTTAGTAAGTTAACGCTAATCAACTATGTGTACCGTTAATGGATTAATGCATTCGTGTGATAAATGCATTTCTAACTGAACAATTTAACCCTTGTGCATCAATTAAAAAAAAGTTACACATGGGTACATAGAGGACAAAAATGTCCGTGTCAAAAAACTGTCATAAAAATGTGAAACTTGGGATTACAGACTTATGTTTGGTCTCATTTTAAAGAAGACCCTTGGCAGATTATTGCTGAAGTAAACAAAATTAATAAGTAAATCCCAAAAAAAAGTTATATAGTTTTAAGTTTATGAACATTATTTTATATAAAATATATATTGTGTGAAACGAGTATAACTCTAAACGGCTAGAAAATCAAAGGCATAAATGTAAATAAGTTGTGTTCCAAATGTGAGATTGGTATCTCAAAAAATGAGTGGTAGGATTTTGTTTGGGCGCAGTAACAGATTTTCCCCATTGGATGCCAGCAAAACTCCACTGGTCCACACAGTAATTGGATTTGTTATTTGCAGTTGAGGTTTTCTCTCTTAACATTACAAACACGTATTTTTATTTAACTAATGTTAGTCTACATCTGTAACTGTAACTGTAACGTAGTTTCATGCTGTCTAGCTCGCTCTGAATGAAGTTATTTCTGCAGTGATGTCATTTAAGACTTGACATGACATGATTACTGTTCTGTGTTGTGTTGAAAGGTAGCATAAATATTTTAAAACTGTTTTTTAATTTATTTATCTTTATAGGTGCTCTGGACGAGGCTTTGGATTACATCCATGACTTAGAAGCCATGTTGCAAAACACTGACCTACCACCTCCTACTCTCTTCAGCCGATACTGTTCATCAGACGACCAAATTCGTTTCTACACCAAATTTCCATCCGAGAGGTTTTTACAATTTTTTGGGAGTCGATTGCACCATCTGCCCTTAGACTGGTGTACTGGACCAAAGCAAAGAGGGCAGGTGAGGAAGGCTGCCAAGATCCCAGCCCACCACGCATCATGCCATTAATAGATGAGTTCTTGATGTACTCCATGCGGGTTGCTGTTGGCATGAAGGAGCAGCTCATTGCTGACATGTTTAATGTAAGCATTGCCAGGGTCAGCAGAGTTACCATCACGTGGGCCAATTATCTTTTTATGATGCTGAGCTCACTTCCCATCTGGATAAGCAGGGAAAAGGTTAAGTCCACTATGCCCCTTAAATTCCAGAGGTACTGTCCCAATGTCAGAGTGATACTGGACTGCACATAAATTGCCCGGGAGACAGCCTAATCCCTGACCTTACAGTCAGAAACCTTTTCGAGCTACAAAAACAGGACGACATTGAAAGGCCTGATTGGAGTTGCTCCCAATGGCTTGGTGACATTTGTCTCACCCCTGTACACCGGTTGCATCTCTGATAAGGAGATCACCAGGATCAGTGGAGTCCTTCCCTTGCTGGAGCCAGGAGACAATATCATTGCGGACAAAGGGTTCCTCATTCAAGACCTCCTTGCTGACGTTGGAGCTAAACTCATCATTCCACCTTTTAAGCGTTCAGCTCAATTCAGCAAAGAGGAAACAGAACAAACCCAAGCCATTGCCCGCCTCAGAATTATAGTGGAGAGAGTGATCGGTAGGGTAAAGTCCTTTCACATCTGGGACTCTCCTGTGCCGCTCACACTGATTGGCAGTGTGAATCAGATCTGGCTTAACTGCTGTGTTTTAGCAAACTATCAAGGACCTTATTGTTTTGAAGAGTGAATGAATTAATGTTTTGTATGTAAATGTATAATGTGTGAATAATTTAGTGTTCCCACATTCTTAAACATCAAATTAAATATAATTGTTATATTCGTAATATTTTTCTATTGAAATGTGACTGATTTCACTAAAACATTAGATGAACAATTAAAACAATTTTGGTCAAAATGATGCATCCTTTAATTTTTTGGTATGTGTAACATCAACTGATTAATAACTTATTATTAACTTATAACATCAAACATTTACAGTAAAAAAATGACATTAGTTCATCAACAGTAAGACAGAAGGCAAAACTGATTGGTAAAGACAAGATTAGTCGAATTCAAGGTATGCATTCATGTATGTGTCATAATAATATACATCTAATTTCTCTTTCATTTCCGCTATGAAGGAGTCATCACGCCAAATTCTTTCTACAGTTAAATTTGATAGGGTATCGGTAACAAAGTCACACCATGTCAGTCCTGTGATTGCCAGTTGGCCCTCAACCTGCCAGTAGTATTTATGTGAACGCCTCAAACTGGCGTGGCCTTCCTGCACCTTGAGGTGAGCAACCTGAGATGCATCATTTTTTGTGCTGCTCTTCACCTCAACCAGGCCAAAAGGAGGCGACTCTGAAGGGTCATACACACGTCCGTCTGGACTGGCCCCGAGATGTGGTGCGTCAGGGTGAATGACGAATCCTGCTGGTAGCACATTAACTCGCATAGTTTCAGCATAGTTTGCCAGCACTTCAGGCTCCACCAGTAGACCACGCTTCATTGCAGCTGTTTGCTTTGTGGAGCCTCTGATCATTTGAATAGCTGCAGACTCCTCCTCTGTACGACACGCCCTACTACAACAAGCTTCCCAAAAACGACTGGCAGTCAGCCTTGGTCGCCGTAGCTGTGTCCACGCAGGACATTTGGACTGCTGCTGAGTTTCTTTGGCTATCTCGCTGGACAGCTGCGGTGACACTTCTAGAGACTGGAGATGCAACAACTGATGTAAGGTCGGGACAAAATGCAACCTGGGAAAAGTGTGCTGCATCAGAGGAAGGGACGGAAATTCTGGAGCAATGTGGTGTAGGATGAGGTCTCTGGACTTCTTGGGTGGACAGTGATAGGACATGGGAGATCCACGATGGACAGACCCAAATCTAGATTGGCGTCAGCTCCATCTCAGAAACCCCATCAAATACAACAGCCATGAGAGACTGGGGCTGCACCTGGCTTAATATACTTCCAGATGCCATCATATATGGATCTGGCAGTGGTCCTAGACAAAAGAGCAAAGAGATACACAAGATTATTGGTAACACAAAAGAAAAGTTAGACATGAGTGCTTAACTACATTTACATTTTATTTATTGTATCTGCGGTAACCATAATGATGTTAGCATTTAAAAAAAAACTTAACTTACTCTCACAAAGCAATAATCAACCAGTTAACAAATTAATCACCTGTATATGCCTTGTGCAAAGTGGACCTCAGACCGTTCTGACCCACTGTTTATGGCTTTTGCACCACCAGCTCACTAGCAGGTTCAGGATGGATTCCCTTAAAAGTAAAAGACAAAAAGCAGTTACAGTCTGTACTGTAGTCACTTCTGGTGGTGTTTTTATAATAATTTACAGTTGTTATAATTACGCATCAGTTCTTAAATCATATGACATGTTTATCACAAACCCACCTGTGTTCTTGGTCTGTGCCATCTCTGCAAGCCACTAGTGCAGGCCAAGGGGGGTGGAACAGCCTGCAGACTCAGCTGTGAATAATGTGCGGTCTGGTACAGGATAGCAACTACGTGATTGCAGAATCCTTTACCAGCTGCACAACTGCAGGAGAAAGCTTTCAGGTTGGCAGTAGCACTTTCTGCCTCCAGTGATATCTAGACACAATAACAAATTAAATAGGTTACACTGAAGTCATACTTACGCTGTTACATCAATGTTCATAATAACATGACACTATAACTTTCAGTAAAGAAATAGTAAGTGAAGAAAGTGCCGCAACCGCAGCAAGAAGGGTGAACACGCAAGAACGGGCAACTTTCTGAACTTTTGCCAACCGGCATTCTGTCTATAGTCAAACCTCCAGTTTGTGAGGCTCCTCGCTCTTCCTCATTGACCTGAAGCATCTACCTCTCACTACAACCTGTCCCTGGAGTATATTTGATTCTATAACCGCATGCAACAAGAAAATATTACGTGTTATCTCACATAGAAATACACAACTTTACTTCTTAACGTTAAGTCAGTAACATTTCAGATTTACCTAGTAAGTTACAACTTTACCAAATTACTTCTTGTTATGTTATCTCATGCCATCTCACTTAAACATACACACAACATATTCACTGTGATGTGTTATACCTTATATTACAAATTCACCACAAGATTTACCATTACTTACTTTACAGTTAACGTTAACAGAGATATAACCGGTGATATGGTTAAAGCTACCTACAGCAATTTCTTAATTTCTTACCTTGGTAATTGTGGATAAACTCTTCATGGAAGAATTTATATCCCTTTTCCAACTTGTTCCCTTTAGTGGACGAATGTATCTCCACACTCTTCACCACATCGGCGCTGGTGAACTTCGGAAGACTAGTCAGGCTAGTCGAAAACACTCTAACGTTAGCTGCCATTTCTCCGTCAACAAAGCTTACACCGGAACTGGGTTTACGCTTCCTTGACGTATTTCCGGTTTTTGCGTAAAAAGGTCTATTGACGTCATATCCGGGAGATAAGTCAGTAAATTTGAGTAAAATCACAGGCTTCGGTTATCCCGTGCGAATGCGCCACATGAAATTCAGATGTGGGGGCGGTAATTTCTAATTCACACGAGGTCCCCAGATAGTACTAATCCCCTGCGAATAGAAGCATTGGCTTTCTGTGTTAGTGTTCTCAAGTCTGTTTGTTTCCTAGAATTATGTTCAACTGGTGACATTAAAGTCTGTGATTATTTAGTTGAGAAGATTTGTTTGAAGGAGTGATACAGCTCTCTCTCTCTCTCTCTCTCTCTCTTTCTCTCTCTCTCTCTCTCTCTCTCTCTCTCTCTCTCTCTCTCTCTCTCAGGACTCGTCCACAAGCTCTTTTAATTAAAACACTGGTTATTCAGCGCGTGGGTCGAGCCGTAGCGCTCACTGCACACGGGACACACTTCATGTGAGACTGAGTCTCCCAAGGGCCCTTAAATATAATACACACACACACACACACACACACACACACACACACACACACACACACACACACACACACACACACACACACACACACACACACCCAGTCCACCCACACACCTTTGTTGTCTATAAAGCACTGAAAACATTTTCTCTAAGCCTAGTTTAATCATTTCAAAACATGAGATATGCTCCAAAAACCTAGTGAGCTGCCTTGCTTTCTGCGGCCTACATCCAGTTAACTTCTTAGACGGCATGAAAACTTGATAAAGCGACTGATCATCCAACGAATGCATGCACTACACATAATATTGCAATAGAGTCTGACAGCTAAAACCACAATGCTCAACATTTATTGTGCTTCTTACACGTGCATGGATGGATTTATATGCATTTAATGCAACTTCATGCAATTCTGAAACATACTAGTAAACATACTGCCTAATTATGTTGCGTCGTTCACATTTCACCATTCATAACATACTATTTTTATTCTCTATGCATAGTGTTGTAAGAATCATTTCACCACCCGTGTGTGTGTCACAAATAAAATTTGAGTTTGTGCATCTAATAATTTGCATTGCATGAGAGTATTTTAGACCTTAGATAATGCCAAAAATAAAATGTTCATATTAAGTTATGAAAACGTTATTTCTGAATGTTCTCTGAACATAACATCCAGTTTTTCTTAAAAAACAAAACGTTTTTCTTGGTTATGTGAACATTAAGGAACTATTCCAAATAAAATACTATATACTAGACAAACACATTGGTGAACTTCATCTTATATAATTTATTTCTCTTTCTCTCTGTATTTATGTCTTCCTCACTCTCCTCTCTAAGACACACACACATGCACACACACACACACACACACACACACACACACACACACACACACACACACACACACACACACACAGACGCAGAGCTGCATGTTCATGCATGATAACACAACGAGAGAGAAACTCTCCGAGCTGAAGGATGGAGGGATAGAGAGATCTCCGGGATCCAGGAGCGGGTCACGGGTCACATGCTTGCTTTCCCTTCTCCTCTCGCTCTCTCGCTCTCTCGCTCTCGGACCACAGACGGGATGTTTGGTGAGGTTTGAATCAGTGAGAGATCGCCCACCGGGACTCCTCCAGGACCAAGCTCATGTTTACCCAGGCCGGTCTGGGTGAGTCCTGGGAAAGAGCAGGAGATTTACTCCTGGAAGCAAACGGGATCCCGGCTCAGGAGAAAGACACGAGCCATTGTAATGCAGTTCTCAGTTCTGTCAACAACAAAAATCTTTAAAGAATGCTACACTGAAAAAAATAGTGTGTTGGATTTAATAGTATACATCGGTTCCACATGAATCAACTAAGTTAAACAAACATAATTTGTTTGTGCAACTTCACCATCATGGAATTAACCCTTCGCTAGGCCACGCCCGAAAACCGCCACTGGCCAATCGTGTCTTAGCAACCGTAACTAGGCGCGGGAGGTCTGGCAAGCTTTCGAGCAAGGGAAACATGCCGAAGCGTTGTTGCGTATGCACTCAAAAAAAAAAAAAAAGCTGTTGAACCAACTTAATTAAATTAATGAAAACTTTTCCACGAAATTGAATTACACTTTTCCAACAAAATTCTAATTTGTATGAAATGATTTTTTGTTATCTTGCCGGATGAACTTAAATTCATTTAGTCAAGACTACTAAAATAATTGTGTCATTCCTACTAGATAAAGTTTCATCAAGTTAACTAGTTCCCTTTCAAACGGTCACTTCGTATTGCCAAGTCAAGTCATCCTCATTTATATAGCGCTTTTAACAATGTAGATTGTTTCAAAGCAGCTTTACAGAGATAAAGATATAATTTAAGGTAACAGAGATTGATACAGATTGAACAGATATTGCGTAGCTATACGCAGTGGGGGAAACTCCTTTTCCTCGATTTACTGAAGCCTTTATGTAAAGCGCATTTGCAGCTGCACAGCAAGAACATGAGCGCCTGGCTCGCTCATAGGCTGCGCTGCGGCAACTGCACATCCAATGGCGCGGGCACCTAGGATTACCCAGAATCGGTTGATCTAAAACCTCTTTCGCTGAAGACCGCTCTCCTTATGGCGTTGGCATCTATCAAGTGAGTGGGAGATCTGCAGGCGCTCTCTGTGAGCCCTGCATGTTTGGAGTTGGGTCCAGATGGTTACGTTCCTAAAGTGCTCTCAACACCGTTCAGAGCACAGGTGGTGACGTTATTAGCCCTCCCTCCTTCTGCAGAGGATGGAGAGGTTAATCTTCTCTGCTCTGTCAGAGCACTGAGTATCTATCTGGAGCGTTCTGCGTCTTTTAGACAATCAGAACAGCTTTTTGTCTGCTTTGGTGGTAGATACAAGGGGGATCCATTGTCACAGTGTTGGGTTTGTGTTCCCCTGATGTCCACTAAATGTCCTCCTTTCCCACGGTGTCCTTCAATGATGAACTACATTTCCCACGATCCTTTGTCTCATCATTGCACTCAGCTGTTCCTTATCACTGATCATTGCACTCAGCCAATTCCCCATTATCATTGTCGATTCCCTGTGTATATAACCCTGTCTGTTTCAGTATGTGTCACGGAGTCCTTGTATATTGTCACACCACTTCTGGTTGCCTGTTTTTTGACTATTCGTGTTTGTTTTCTTGTTTTTGGATTGCCTTTGGATTTGACCCTTGCCTGGACTGGATGTACGATTTTGGATGATCCCTAATAAACTACTGCTTTTGGAACTTACCCTTGTTTCCCCGTGTGTGGAACGTTACAGAAGGACTCCGTCATGAATAGTTCCAACAGTAGGGGGTTCTGGTCCTCATCCCCAGTCACCGTAGGGGAGAGGTCGCAATCTGGAGAAGTGCCACCGCGTATGAACATTTTCGAATGTTTCGCTCTGTGGGCTCATATCACGGAGGAGACCGCGGCGAGAAAGTTACCCGAGACCCCTTCCTTCGAGAGAAGGGAATCATTAGAGGGAACTCGTCTGGCCAGGTTTTCGGGGACCCGCGGAGGTCGCAAGAGTGGAGGATGTAGTCGGGAGATGATCCCCGTTCCTGTGGTCCTGAGTCCGGTGGTCCGGAGAAGGAGAAGGAGGAGACATAGCCCGTCTGCCCAGTCAGAGACTGTTCACGTCCCGTCTGCCCAGTCAGAGACTGCTCACGTCCCGTCTGCCCAGTCAAAGACTGTTCACGTTGCGTCTGCCCAGTCAGAGACTGTTCATGTTCCGTCTGCCCAGCGAGAGACTGTTCACGTCACGTCTGCCCAGCGAGAGACTGTTCACGTCATGTCTGCCCAGCGAGAGACTGTTCACGTCACGTCTGCCCAGCGAGAGACTGTTCACGTCACGTCTGCCCAGCGAGAGACTGTTCACGTCACGTCCGCCCAGCGAGAGACTGTTCACGTCACGTCTGCCCAGCGAGAGACTGTTCACGTCACGTCTGCCCAGCGAGAGACTGTTCACGTCACGTCTGCCCAGCGAGAGACTGTTCACGTCCCCTCTGCCCAGTCAGAGACTGTTCACGTTCCGTCTGCCTTCATGGACCTGGACTATCTTGAGCGTCTGGATCGGATCCTGGACATGCCCATGTCTGCTGTACCAGAGCCGGAGCCGGTGTCTCCTGTCCCAGAGCCGGAGGCAGAGCCAGTGCCCGTTCCAGAGCCGGAGTCAGAGCCAATGCCTGCCCGATGGACTGTCTGCTTTGCCCTGGCCGCCCGATGGACTGTCTTCTTCGCCCTGGCCGCCCGATGGACTGTCTGCTTCGCCCTGGCCGCCCGATGGACTGTCTTCTTCGCCCTGGCCGCCCGATGGACTGTCTTCTTCGCCCTGGCCGCCCGATGGACTGTCTGCTTCGCCCTGGCCGCCCGATGGACTGTCTGCTTTGCCCTTGCCGCCCGATGGACTGTCTGCTTTGCCCTGGCCGCCCGATGGACTGTCTTCTTCGCCCTGGCCGCCCGATGGACTTTGCGTCTCGCCCTGGCCTCCCGATGAACTGTGTGTTTCGCCCTGGCCTCCCGATGGACTTTGTGTTTCCCCCTGGATGCCCGATAGATTTTTTGTTTTGCCCTGGTCCCCGGTTAAACCCTCACCCCTTGTTCCTGTCTCCCTTCATGGACCTGGCCCACTTTCCCTCCCCCTGATCCTCCACCGTTCCACCTCCCTCCTGAACCTCTTGTATTGTGGTGTGTTTTCTGTGTTTTTTGTTGTTGTCGTGGAGCGTCTGGTAGCCGCTCCGTAGAGGGGGGGGTTATGTCACAGTGTTGGGTTTGTGTTCCCCTGATGTCCACTAGATGTCCTCCTTTCCCACGGTGTCCTTCACTGATGAACTACATTTCCCACGATCCTTTGTCTCATCATTGCACTCAGCTGTTCCTTATCACTGATCATTGCACTCAGCCAATTCCCCATTATCATTGTCGATTCCCTGTGTATATAACCCTGTCTGTTTCAGTATGTGTCACGGAGTCCTTGTATATTGTCACACCACTTCTGGTTGCCTGTTTTTTGACTGTTCGTGTTTGTTTTCTTGTTTTTGGATTGCCATTGGATTTGACCCTTGCCTGGACTGGATGTACGATTTTGGATGATCCCTAATAAACTACTGCTTTTGGAACTTATCCTTGTTTCCCCGTGTGTGGAACGTTACATCCAGTCACTAAGCAAAGACTGTCTAGATGGATAGTGGATGCTATTCCTATGGCTTATACCGCAGCGGGTCAAGTTTGCCCTATCGGCATCAAGGCCCATTCGACCAGAGGTATGGCCTCGTCATGGGCTTGGTCATCTGGCATTCACATTAGTGATATTTGTGAGGCGGCCGGCTGGTCCTCGCCGTCCACATTTATGAATTTCTATAATATG
The DNA here is from genome assembly GCF_051911475.1 of Siphateles boraxobius. Lineage (NCBI taxonomy): Eukaryota > Metazoa > Chordata > Actinopteri > Cypriniformes > Leuciscidae > Siphateles > Siphateles boraxobius. The sequence goes on along the minus strand of NW_027509207.1, from coordinate 225,106 downwards.
GAAGTGCCTTCCCTGCAGGCGAAGGTGTTTTCGGTATGATTAAGACCCGTCGTTGGCGGTCTTGTCATGTATTGCTGTGCACAATCACATTCACATATATATATAAAACCCGCTGCTGGCCGGTTGTATTCATGCATAAACCCGCAGTTGCCGGTTAAATTCACATATATAGAAAACCCACTTTTGGCCGGTTATATGAGATATATAAAACCCGCTTTTGCAGGTTATATTCCATACATATATAGACCAGCTTTGGCCGGTTATAGTTCATATGTAAACCGATGTAATATTTTAGACCTGATGGTATCTGGTCTATTTATGCATAATTATGCGGTTATGGCTTGTTCTGTAGGCTCAGGGGTCCTGAGTTGCAGTGCAGCCAGTTACCCAGTGCGGCGTTTTGCATGGCGTCCCCACTGCGTATAGCTACGCAATACAAAGTGACCGTTCGAAAGGGAACTACTCGGTTACTCACGTAACCTCAGTTCCCTGAGTTAGGGAACGAGTATTGCGTAGCCAGCCGCACTATAGTAACATGGCAAGTTGTCGCTTCAGTCGTTAAAAATGCTATAATTGCGAATTCGGGGACTATTATAGACTGAGGTCACGCCCCCGAGGGGGCGTGACCCAAGTCTATAATAGTCCCCTAATTCGCCATTATATCAGGTTTAACGACTGAAGCGATAACTTGCCATGTTACTATAGTGCGGCTGGCTACGCAATACAATGGCTACGCCCGCGCCATTGGATGTGCAGTTGCCGCAGCGCAGCCTATGAGCGAACCAGACGCTCACGTTCTAGCTGTGCAGCTGCAAATGCGCTTTACATAAAGGCTTCAGTAAATTGAGGAAAAGGAGTTTCCCCCACTGCATATAGCTACGCAATACTCGCTCCCTAACTCAGGGAACTGAGGTGACGTGAGTAACCGAGTAGATTTCATTTTTGTCCTGCCTAAAATCACCAACATTATAATTTTAGTTACTTTGACTCTACAGTTACTTCCAATGATAGAAGATAACAGCATTCTATTAAAACAACCTTTTACATAGTAATATTAGATATGACCTATGCAGGTCTGTGAGTGAGAGTTAATATATAAGTATATACTGAGTGCCCACAGCCTACACACAGTCGTCACTCTTCTGCATAATGGTAACCACAAAATTCAAAAACATTACAGAAAGTCCTCATAACTAACATAACTGAACATTAAATACTAACATTAACTAAAAACATATTTCCATTTTCTGGAAAACACATAAAATAACACTTTAATCCCTAAATTTACCCTCCTAATGCAGTCCCTTGCAAAGCATGCTGGGAACTACTGATCCACTGCCCTGTTAGTTGTCAACAAAAATGATTCATGTAGTTTTCACACAAATTATTTAATTAAACTTCAGTTTTAAAAATATTAGGTTGATTGAACAAAATTAAATTAAGTTGTGAAGAAATATTAAACAATCGTGTTACTTTTACTTATTTTAATTCATTAAATTTAACAAGAGGCAAAAAATATTTTTTTGAGTGTGGATTGTGCAAATCTGATACCCGGTATCCTAAAAGTTTGGACTGGGGAGTGGAATTTTTTTCCTTCCCGAAAATGTAAAAGTCGAGGGGAGAAATGATGAATGATGGATCAGCAGTGTGTGATTCACAACTAAACGTCCACAGGATTAACAAAAACACATATTGCTTGGAAATAATGACGGTTCTTTGTTCATAATGCATATATTATAACGTAAAATAAGACGATAAAAAGACAAGACAGAGGCTCACTGACATACTTTAAATATATATTTCAGCATTTTTTTTAACGACGACCTACTACCCCTGACTGAGTAACTTTAACCCAATCCGATCGCGGCTCTCCCGGTGTTAGTGTTATTCCACAAGATTTATGGATAAGCTGTTTGATTTAGAATTATTAGATTATTTTCGCATTTCACTTACCCTGCTGTACACGAACATAGCTGTTCCTCAATTTGTGTGTTTCTCATGTGAATGGTCGGCGTATGAGGACTATATGCCCTGGGACTATAGGCTTTAGCTTCAATTTTTATGAAATTATTCTCTAATCTGTTGCATATTATGTCGTGGATATATCCCTCGAATGCACACTGCAGTCCCTTTAGTCTTGCTCTCTCAGATATTTCACATGTTCGCCAAAAATGACTAATTATCTCATTGGGAATGTCTGACACCGGTACATACACACTGTAATAGACATGCCAGACGCGAAAGCTTCTCAGGCATAGCAACAGTAACTAGGGAGGGCGGGGCTTAGCGAAGGGTCAATTAAGTCATTTTAAATTACCCAATTAAGTAGTGTCAAAGTGAATTTTAAAAGGCTCTCTGATACGATTCAGATATTTAAATTCATATATTCATTCATCTAATAAGACTTCATTCATTTTAGTGTCACACAATTGAGTTGATAGACTACAGTTTTATTAGACTACATAATTTTACTATTAGCTAGCAATAACACTTAATAACTAGGGATGGGCTTATCGATACAAAGTATCGATATATTGATACTGACAGCGAGTATCGAAAGTATTGATACTCAAATAAAAATATCGATACTACAGGTTTTTTTTTTTTACCAGTGATTTTGTTTATTTGACAAGAAGTTTAATGCGTACAATATTCATTGAATTGGATGAATAACCTGTTTAGTAAATAATTGTGTAGTATAACTATTTTCCTGCTTATCTGAACACACGCAAATTCTGCAAGTCAGAAGCAATCAATCACAGAGAGCGTTCACACACTGCCGACAATGCATTCAAACAGGGCTGCGTTTCCCAAAAGTATCACAAGAAACCATTGATGCTTTGGGAAACGCAGCCCAGAACAATCCTTGACAGAAGACAGAAAAAAATCATATGTTTGAGCTATTTCACAATAATTTAAATTGTAGCCTACATAGTTTGTGCAAATAAATTATTTTTTGAATGTTAAAAGTTCATAGTTCTATTCTGTAACTAAATTTAATATAAATCATACACTGTCAGAATAAAAAGGTTGCATATTATGGGTGCAAAAGCCGGTCACTGGTTGTCTCTTATGAAAATTAACCTTAAAATGATCATAGTTCAACTAGGCCTATAATGTTTTGTAGATTTCCATGGTTACCACTACAAGTAAACATTGTAACCACTGCAAATAAAAATATATGCTAATAAATTCCAATTAAGGCGTATTGATTGTTAAAATACCTTTAAAATAAAATGTTAAGTTGGTATCATTACCCATTTTAATCTTAGTAATTCAATAATTTAAGCAATTTTCAAATTTAAAAGTTCAGTTTAGAAGTATCGGTATCGACGGTACTGGCCTTGAAAGTATCGGTATAGGAAACAAAATAAGTGGAATCGCCCATTACTATTAATAACTAAAATTTCAGACCCTAACCAAATGCTCCACTCTTCTTCACAATGGTAACCCACTGTAATTTAAATGGTTCTAATAATTACAATGTAATTGATCATTAAACAGAAATAGTCACTATTAAGTATTCCCCTTTTCTAATTTTCTCAAAAATACATAAATTAACACTTAATTTCTACATTTATTGTCTCTTAATTCAGCTATATGCAAAGCATGAGGGGAACTAACTAGCACCGCCCAGTTTCAGTTAATGCAACACAAATCATTAATGTAATCCAACACAAACGGATTAAGTAAACTTAAATTTTACATATATTTATGCAGATTGAACACAATTAAATTAAGTTAGGACAAAATGTATAGCAATTTTGACTCCTTGCCTCATTTTAATTAAGCAATTCGAAGTATTTAGTTTAAGTACCCTTAACAACAAAAACAAAACAAAAACATTACTTGAAAATTTCATTACTTAGCTTTGACTTTTTCTTCTATTTTTCTCCAATGAAGATTCAGGGTTATTATCGTAAAACTATCATATACACTCACCTAAAGGATTATTAGGAACACCATACTAATGCTGTGTTTGACCCCCTTTCGCCTTCAGAACTGCCTTAATTCTACATGGCATTGATTCAACAAGGTGCTGAAAGCATTCTTTAGAAATGCTGGCCCATATTGACAGTTGATGGAGATTTGTGGGATGCACATCCAGGGCACGAAGCTCCCGTTCCACCACATCCCAAAGATGCTCTATTGGGTTGAGATCTGGTGACTGTGGGGGCCATTTTAGTACAATGAACTCAATGTCATGTTCAAGAAACCAATTTGAAATGATTCGAGCTTCGTGACATGGTGCATTATCCTGCTGGAAGTAGCCATCAGAGGATGGGTACTGAAGTTTTCCTCAGGAGAAATGTCTGAGAAGTAGCAAAAGTCTCCATTTAAGCTCATTGCTGTCAGAGAGGATGAAGTGAGCTGTTGGGAAGATCTCATCCATTGGAATGTGATGGGAATCTTCCAGAATCATGACATCATGTGTTGTGCAGGCGAATGATCCGCTGATAATGTGCTGCGACTTCAGTTTGGCCAGAGATGATCTGCAACTAATCAATTATTTAATCATCCAAACCAAAGGAAGTATTTCACAATATTCCCAAAAGTGGGATAAAGATGTTAAACTCCAGCCTGAAGAGCGACTGGATCCATGATAGGAATAGTAACTCGAGTGAAGGGAGGGAGTGACTCTGGTACAAACAAACTCTGTCATATTTTGGTGGAGTTTGGAACGGGACAACCATCTGAAATATTTGATTATTCCTGCTCATGAAGTCATATCTGGAATTTTTTATTGCAGAAAATGTAGTTATAATGACATTAAAGAATGTTTTTGTTGTATTGCAACCAATTTTCCCAAACTTTTCACAGCTTTAAGTCGAACTTTATAAGAATTAATTTGATTCTGTAGGACTGTTAAAGGGGTGGTATAATGCCCTTTACACAAGATGAAAAATAAGTCTATGTTGTCCCCAGAGTGTGTATGTGAAGTTTTAGCTCAAAATACACCACAGATATTTTACATGTTAAAGTTGTCACTTTTTGAGGGTGAGCAAAAACGCACCGTTTTGTGTGTGTCCCTTTAAATGCAAATGAGCTGCTGCTGCCGGCACAGAGGGCGGAGCTTCAAGAGCTTGTGTGTGTGTGTGTGTGTGTGTGTGTGCCCACACACACACACACACACACACACACACACACACACACACACACACACACACACACACACACACACAGACACACACACACACACACACACGTGTAGTTATCTTCTAGTCATTGATTAGCATATTCTGTCATGATAATCTATAAATCGCGTTCCCGGGGGCGGGATTTATGCAAATTCTAGGGTTTGTGATGTCACTCAACCGCGAGGAAGCTTGTGTAGTCCCTACCAGCCGTTTCTTGTAGTCCTTAATACAAAGTAAATTTAAAAGTAAATATCTTCCTTTTCTTTGAACTTTGAGCAATTTTGAGCAATTTTGTTTATGCTCAAACAGCAACAATACACACTTACTAAAGTTAGGCCATTGTGGCCACCAAAGCATTTTTTCACGCAGCTGGCGTAAAATTCTAATTGTTTTCAATGGGAGCGCCGCGTTTTTTAAACGCCATGAGCGTAACGAGGCGCTGAGCGTATATTTAACGCCCAAGCGCTGAGCGCCCGGCGTTTTCTACCGGTCGCCGAGAGTTGAAGAATGTTCAGCTTTGGGTAAAACGCTGCGCTCATCACTGTCACTTGTTACCCAGCCGTCCAATAACAGTGGAGGAGGGGCGGGGCTAATACCACACCGACCAACCGTCACAACATTCTTTCTGTACAACGACGTCAACCAGCAGAGCTAACCGAACAAAATGGATGAAAAATAAATTTTTAGTATGTAAAAAATTATCTGTGAAATCAGTTACAAGTAAACTGTGCTGCGGATATTCTGTATCATAGCAACGAATCGTCTCAACTGAAAAAATGCAGCGCTGCCAAAACGGTCTCAAGCGCCCACAGCTAGGCGTTTTCAGCAGAGCGTCTAGCGTGGTGGACACACAGCCTTAGAAAAGTGAAATCATAATCAACCACCCCTTTAACTCACATGTGGAAGTTCAGCAGTGTGTCAAATCTTTCTGATGGTAATCTGACTCAATAAAGCCTTGGGCCTGATGGTAACACTCAGATGTTAATGGACTGTCACCGATGGCACGACACGCACCATCAAACCAATGAGTAAACACAGATGCTGCGAGAGACAGATGGATTTCTACAGGACCTGAGAGGAACAGTGTTACATTTACATTTATTCATTTAGCAGACGCTTTTATCCAAAGCAACAATTGAAGCAGTTAAACTGACAAATGGACGCCAATACGCAAGTGCTACGACCCCTCTCAGTTTGATCTAAACGCAGTACTTTTTTGTTTTATTTTTATAAATAAAAATAAAAAAGAAGAGAAGAGAAGGTGTTAGTATTACTGGATCAAGTGCTGCTGAAAAAGATGCGTCTTCAGCCGTTTCTTGAAACGGATCAGATCTGCGTTTCCCAAAAGCATCATTAGCCAACTATAGTCGCAAGTTCTGTCGTTATCAGCAGTTTCCTGAAAACATTGTTCTACTGAACAGCATCGCAAAGTTGTGTGTTTGGAACGAAAGATCTCAACCTGTGGTTAGAAGTTTCTTATTTCCAAGACATGTGGACTCAATAAATACTGATCTTGAGCCAAATATACAAGCTGGCATTCAGTGCAATCTATATATATTATTTGTAATACATACAAATGCAATTTACGAGTTTGTCAAGAGATTTAAAGTGTCGTTTTTGAATAGTACGCATGTGTGAACGTGCTCTAGTGTGTGAGACGAGCCTATGATTGAATCTGGAAATAAAGCAAAATATCTGAGAAAAGTGTGAAATAGTCCTCAGATGCCATGCATAGCATTAATATAATCTCAAACAGATTCATTAAAAGTAATTGTTACGACCAACACCTGTGTGAAATCATTAACCAACGTGCTTTCAGGAAACAGTCATGATTAGAAAGTGGATTTTCTCAACGATGCATCGTACTATTGTAGTGAAGCAGCGAGTTACGTCGTTTTTCGGGAAACACACCCCAGGACGGTCGTCATTATCAGCAGTGCTATTTGGGAATATGAAGAGTTTGGCTTGTAAAAGCAAGGCTTGTTGCTCACTTATTCCCTCAAGAAGATATGATGCAAAATAGCGGATTTAGCATTTAGCGCATTTAGCATTTAGTGCATTTCCAATTTAGCATGTTGATAAGCTAAAAAACAATGCTTTTTTTTCTACATTTATTTAGCTTGTTCCACAATCTTGGGTGGGTTTTATTTTATTGAAGTCACTGTATGCATTCAGTGCAATTGCATGAAATTTTGCTTTAGGCCAGAAACATACTTTACACCAGAGAAAGACAACCGTTAAAGAATACATAACCATGCATGGGGAAAACACAACAACAAAATCCTTTATGCATAATGCGGGACTTTTAATTATGAAAAAGCCGAAATACACTGGGACTCTTATTTTGAAATGTATATGCTTTACTATTGCCGAATAGAAAATTTCTTGCAAAAATGTCTCTGAAAATGACGCACATTATGATGTTGGTCCACAACTTAACTACTTTACAAGAAGCTTGTAGTTTGACATACTACAGTTTCAAAATGCACAATATATAACTGTGAAATATCTAGTGCTCATAACAATAGCCTATCTGTAAAACAAGCAGATTTCTCTCAGTCATGGGTCAGAACGCACGTATACTCAGACATCCGCTTGCTCATATGCTCATATGTATAATGTTTCAGCCATCTGTTTGTACATTACACTGGTGTTTCACGTTTCAGGCGTATAAGTGAAACAGCAGACGCACAAACCACACAGGCTTTACTTATCGTCCATTACACGGCATTCTGACTTCCTGAGAAACTGAAGTTTGCCTTCATTTCTCAAATGTCACCTGAGGACACACCAAATACTAACAGGTTTATTCTTACAAGGACTGGTGTTTACGGATCATTACCGGTGTTGATTAAGTCAATCATCACTTGCACTAGTGCTTGTAGTGATGTAATCAAACCTGACACCCTAGCAACCTGCATAGCAACGCCATAAAAACACTCAAAACACCCTAGCATGTACACATACATTTTCTTTATTGCACCAGTCATCTTTTCTAAGTAAAATGCATAAAATCTAGAGATTTGTGAAAGTAGAGAACAGCCCAGAATAGCCTAGCAACACCCTAGTAACCTTCCAGGAGTAACCACCTAGTAATGCTCTTTCAGGCACCCACAAAGCCCTAGATACAACTAAAGACACCCTAGTTACCCACCAGGATACCACAGCAACCACCCAGAACACACCACATCATTCAAACTTTCTTCATAAAATGAATAAACCTACGTGTTTTTGAGGGTATACACTCTTTTAGGCCCCGTCCACACTACTGCGTTTTCGTTTAAAAACGGAGACCTTTTGCTACGTTTGCACCTCCCGTCCACACTAAAACGGGAAAAACGAAGACCCAAAACGGAGAAGTTTAGAAACGCTGCAGCTCCGTTTTTCGTTTTGAATCTCCGGAGGGCGTTTTAGTGTAGACGGGACAAAACGGAGGAGTTTAGAAACGATGACGTAGAAGGTCACGCTCGGCTCTATGATTGGGTGTCATCACCCATGACGTATCCTTCCCTGATTCGTCAGCCAACCATCACATGTCCCGTCACCGGAAGAAAACAAACAAAAACATCCTGGATTACGTAGCTGATGTTAGTGAGTGCAACATGGATAACGAATTACAAGCGTTACTGACTTTGATGTCTTTGTTAGCAGCTGTTGTGCAAGCAAATTCTGCATTTTACAATGCTATAACTGCCTACATGCGCCGGAGGCAAACTATTATTCGAGCGATCTATGACAATTCCCGTGTGCAGCGGCGGTCCATGAAAAGAAATCTCTGGTCTTCGACATTTTCTAATCTTTGCAGAGGTAGCTAACGTTACTTGCTTCCTCATCAAATCTGAGGAATAGTCCATCCGTTTCCTGTTTACACCGGCACGCGCATGCACAGTGTTGGAGAATGGTCACGTGATCCGAGTTTTCAGTCGTTTTAATGTGGACGGAGATCAATTCTAATACGCAGCTAAAACGCTGGTGTGGACGGAGATCGTTTTCGTTTTAATTCTCCGTTTTTAAACGAAAACGCAGTAGTGTGGACGGGGCCTTACTTGAGCAACCACCTGGCAACCACCAACAACACCCCAGCAAAACCCTATCAATCACTGAGAACCCCTTAGTAATCATGCAGAATACCATACCATACCATACCATAGCAACCACTAAGAATACCCTAGTAACTCCCCGGGATGCCCTGGAATCCACCTAGAAACACCCTTGCAACCACCTAACAACACCATAGAAACCAATAAGAACACCCTAATAACTTTCCAGGATTACCTATCAACCACCAAGCAATGGCCTTTTAGGCATTGAGAATGCCATAGTTACCACCTAGAAGGCCCTAGCAACACCTAAGGACACCCAAGTTACCCCCACGATTTCCTGAAAACCACCTAGTGACACCCTAGCAACTACCCAACAACAGCCTAGAAACCACTAAGAATACCCTAATAACCTCCCAGGATTCCCTAGCAACCACCTAGCAATGCCCTTTCAGGCACTGAGAATAACATAGTAACCACCTAGAATCTAAGGACACCCTAGTTACCCCCAAGATACCACAGCAACCACCTAGAGCACTCTACTGATCATTCATACTTTCTTCATAAAATGTATAAACCTACATGTTTTTGAGGGTACACTCTTTTACTTGAGTAACCACCTGGCAACCACCAACAACACCCCAGCAAAACCTATCAACTTCTACTTTATAACCACCTAGAATACCCTAGAAACTCCCTGAACCACATAGCAATGCCCTTTCAACCATTAAGAACACCAAATAAACTTCCCAGAATACCCTAGCAAATAAATAATTATGTAGGGCTAAATAAAAGTAATTATTAATATTCTTTACTTCTTTAGTTTTATGAATTCTTTTGAAAACAACCACCTAACACCAGAAAGCCCTGGCAACCACTGAAAAGACCCTAGTAACCACCCAGAATGCCTTATCAATGTAAAAATAATGGATAAAAAATGCAACACAAAGCAATAAAGCAGCTTCTTGTTTTCTCAAGTGGCTCTTCAAAATATTGCTCAAACTCCCCTAAAAGAACTTCAACCTTTCATACAGACGAAGCTCAACACTCTCTCGTCTCTTCCAAGTTTATTTTGTCACGGAGAGAAAGTTCAGCCAACATTCTTGAGTCCCCTAAAGAGCAGACAGTTTGTCTACAGCGCGAGCTACACAACAACAACACGAGTCTCTGCGCTTCATTCACAGGTTCAGTGTGCAGTAACCAGAGATCAGGAATGCAAACCGCAGCGCTTCGGGTTCAGAATCCAGTGTTGTTCTTATGAACATCTCTTTATCTCTGACACCATCACACTGGCATCCAGAACCGCACCAGAAACTCTAGAAACGGACAGTTTGTTTGAAAAAAAAAGTGCATCAACTAATTAAACCAGTATGACCTGTATATACAGATTTAGTAATGAGCACAATATGCTAGTTGATTTTATTAAAGGAACAATTACCCAAGAAAAAGATCATTCTATCATAATTTACTCACCCTCATGTCATTCAATCCCGCATATATGAAAGCCTGTTTCCGCCACAGAATAAATAATAAATAAAAAAGGTAATTCCGACTTTTTTTTCTCGTGAATTGCGTGATATAAAGTTGCAATTGCTTTTTATAAAGTCAGAATTGTGAGAGTGTTCATGCTGCACTTTTCCTTCTGAAATAAATGTACAACAATAAAACAAAAACTACTGTATACTGAGCTTTGTGTGACCAACAGAACTAATTCATCAGCTCTCAAATCTCATTCAAGCATGCATATTCAGTTAAAAATATTCATATGCATGAAGTATCTCAATATGCGTGAAAGTGGATTGAGTGCAAGATTTTAAATATTTATTATTTTCTTCACATGAAGGAATTGCAGTCACTTTATTATGGAAGCTTGTTTCCATCACAGAATAAAAAATAAAAAAGGTAATTGCGACTTTTTATCTCACAATTCTGACTTTTTATCTCCGAATAGCGTATTTTAAAGTTGCAATGGCATGTTATAAAGTCAGAATTGCGAGTTTATTTCTTGCAATTGTGAGTTTATATCTCGCACTTCCAATATTATAACTCACAATTGCGACTTTATTTCACACAATTCTGACTTTATAGCAATTGCGACTTTATTTCACGCAATTCTGACTTTGTATCTTGCAATTCTGAGAAATAAAGTCATTTAGAATTGTGAGATATAAATTCGCAATTGTGAGATAAAAAGTCGCAATTATCTTTTAAAATGTTTTATTCTGTGGCTGAAACAAGCTTCCATACTGTATGGAGAGGAGGAGTGTGTAGGATAACTATTATAAGATGATTGTTGTACACTGTAAAAAATGTTTGTAATTTTAACGGTAAAAAAACTGTAAAAAAAACAACGGAAAAGACATATTAATTGTCACGATGTAGTTGAGACAAGGAGGAAGCCGGATCCACTTGCAGCACACTTTATTAAACAAACTCCACACTCGACAAAGACTCAGACTAGGAACAGGATTCAGGGAAAGAACGACCAACATTGACAGTACAACACACACAAGAACTCACAAAGACTGGACTGAAACACAGGGCTTAAATACTGGGGCAAACGATCTAAACAGGATAACAAGGGGGCGTGGTCAATGAGAAACACCTCGGGAGACTAATAGACTTAACGGGGAACTACTAACATGAAACGACAGGGGAACACAGACAGACATTACAACATTGCCTCCCCCTCTATGGGCGGCTCCCGACGCCCATCAAAAACAGGAAACCAGAAAGTTCAGGAGGGTGGCGGAGCGGAGGCGTAGCTGGGGGAGGGATGGAGGGCCAGGTCCGCGCAGGCAATGGTCGGACTGGGCCGTCGAACGTGGGCTTACCTGGGCCCTGGAACGTGGGCGGAGCAGGCTGCGCAGGCGACCAGGGCGGAACAGGACGAGCAGGCGGCCAGGGTGGAGCAGACCCTTCGGGCGGTCATGGCGGAGAAGACCCTTCGGGCGTCCACGGCGGAGAAGACCCCTGGGGCGACAACGGCGGTGATGACCCCTCGGGCGGCCACGGCGGAGAGGACCCTTCAGGCGGCCATGGCGGTAGAGACCCCTCGTGTGGCCACGGCGGTGATGACCCCTCTGGCGGCCATGGCGGAGAGGACCCTTCGGCAGGGGCGTGTCTAGAAGGGGGGCACGGGGTGGCACTGGCCCCCCCTGAAATATGATTGGCCCCCTCTGGTGCCCCCCCAACATCATTGGACTAGATTTACTGTCAACCTGACAATGCCCAACGCCATTGGATCAGAGCGCTGTCAATCACTGCTTGATTTGCGATTCTCAAAGCGGAATCACAGGTCCGCGTTTTTCAAACAGTAGGAGAGAGAGAGAAACACCTCGACACGTCACTGTTTATGGTATATACACACTCAATTACAGTATATATTTTGAAATATCGCACCATATGTTGGTCTGATTACTTTCATGTGTAACTGATCAAGCCAGTAGCGTTAGATTAGCTAACGTAATTTCGGCAGACGACTTGTCAGTGTTATTCCGCGGCAGCGCGTCTACATAAATATAAAATAGATACATGGGTCATTCCTGGTATGCAGTGACTTTCCTGTCCCAATTATTTATTTACTCATATTTTCTCTAAAATGAGTCACATATTTATAATAAATGACTTAAATTGTAGATTTAAGTATTCTTTACCATTTAATCAGAGATAATAGACATTAAAAATACTATTTTGTATTTTAAACAATTTTAATTGATGTATGCATTCAATTATATCATGTCCTCAGTTCACAGTAATCAACTTCTGCGAGAAATATAAACCATGAAATGACAAAAACCTCAAAATATTTTTAAATTCTGTTATAGACTAGGCTAAATTGCCACTAATCATACATATAAATCATGTGGAAATATAGGTCTTTTTCTTAAAAAATTTTCTTAAAATTTTTTTCTTAAAAAACGTAAAATTTTAAAATCAACCCTTCGGATGGCCAGGGTGGAGCAGACCCTTCGGGCGACCACGGCGGAGAAGACCCCTCGGGCGACCACGGCGGTGATGACCCCTCGGGCGGCCACAGTGGTGAAGACCCCTAGGGAGGCCACGGCGGTGAAGACCCTTCGGGCGGCCACGGCGGAGAGGACCCTTCGGGCGGCCACGGCGGAGAGGACCCTTCGGGCGGCCACGGCGGTGAAGACCCCTCGTGCGGCCACGGCTGTGATGACCCCTCGGGCGGCCACGGCGGAGAGGACCCTTCGGATGGCCATGGCGGTGGCCTACTGCCCTGCCCAAAAAAATTCTTTTTTTGGCGCCGGCAGGACAAAAAGCTTGGGCGGCGCTGGCAGGGCAAGGAGCTTGGGTGCCGTCAGCAGGGTAAGGAGCTTGGATGGTGTCAGCAGGGCAAGGAGCTTGGAGATGGCCTCTGGGTTGACAACAGGCTTAGGAATGACCTCCGGGCCCAGTGGGACGCAGGAACTCTTCCTGCTCCTCCTCCTCCTCCTCTTCCGAGAGCGAGAGGGCACTGGACTGGACGGGACCAGTGGTGAAGGCTCTGGACTGGACGGGATCAGGGACTCGGGACTGGACGGGACCAGCGCCGAAGGCTCTGGGCTGGACAGGACCAGCAGCGAGGGCTCTGGACTGGACGAGATCAGCGGCGAGGGCTCTGGGCTGGACGGAATCAGCGGCGAGGGCTCTGGCTAGACAGGCTCTGGCTGGACAGGCTCTGGTAGCCCATAGACCGATGCTATGGCTAGCTTGATGGCTGAAGTGACGAGAAGAACAGGCTGAGGGGTATTGCGGGCTCACGGAGTTCCTTTTCCTCCACGCCCACAGTAAACGGAGGACCACTCAACAACAGGGCCAGGTCTATATATTGTTCCAACGAGCCGTGTGGATCATGGTCGGCATCATAGACCGGAGTGGTTCTGATAATCCTCTGCGGAAAAAGATCATCAGTCATTCGGTGCTCATTTGAACGAGATGTGCCAGTTCGACAAAATCTGCGACGTAGTCCACAATGGAACGATCCTCCTGACGGAGACGCAAGATTTGGATGTCTGGGCACAGGGTTGGCATGAGAAGAGAAGTGCTGCTTCTCTGTAGCCCAGGTCAGGCGCTTCTGCCGCTGTTTCTGGTTCAAAAGTGGCTTAACCTGGGGAATGGTTAATTTCCCATTTCCTGCACACACCTGTGCACGGTGGCTCTGGATGTTTCTACTCCAGACTCAGTCCACTGCTTCCGCAGGTCCCCCAAGGTCTGGAATCGGTCCTTCTCCACAATCTTCCTCAGGGTCCGGTCACCTCTTCTCGTTGTGCAGCGTTTTTTGCCACACTTTTTCCTTCCCACAGACTTCCCACTGAGGTGCCTTGATACAACACTCTGGGAACAGCCTATTTGTTCAGAAATTTCTTTCTGTGTCTTACCCTCTTGCTTGAGGGTGTCAATGATGGCCTTCTGGACAGCAGTCAGGTCGGCAGTCTTACCCATGATTGCGGTTTTGAGTAATGAAACCGGCTGGGAGTTTTTAAAAGCCTCAGGAATCTTTTGCAGGTGTTTAGAGTTAATTAGTTGATTCAGATGATTAGGTTAATAGCTCGTTTAGAGACCCTTTTCATGATATGCTAATTTTTTGAGATAGGAATTTTGTGTTTTCATGAGCTGTATGCCAAAATCATCAGTATTAAAACAATAAAAGACCTGAAATATTTCAGTTGGTGTGCAATGAATCTAAAATATATGAAAGTTTAATTTTTATCATTACATTAATGAAAATAATGAACTTTATCACAATATGCTAATTTTTTGAGAAGGACCTGTATACTGGTACATGCCTGGTTTCACAGACAGGGTTTAGATTAAGCCAGGATTAAAGCTTGTGTGCATCTTGAGACAAAACAATGGCACTGATATAGGCCTATTTTAAGATCTGTCAGTGCAAGTTGCTTTCATTTAAAACATGCATTTTAGTCAGAAGTCTGGTCTGTGAAATCTGGGGAAAGTCATGCAAAGTCTCAGACTGTCGAGTTGGAACATTATTTCTCATGTCTCTCTTAAATTGTTCGTTTCTCACCGCACACGTTATTCTTAGAAACCCCACAATCGCTAAAACTATTCTGTTCTGAAAACTCACAAATAACCAAACTCATAACCTGACCTTCACACAGATCTATAATAACTACCATCTTTCTTAGATCAATAGAGCAAAAGTCAAAATCCAGAAGCCAAAATTCTCCATAGAGAATTCATGAGAAATAATTTTTACACAATGGCATATGCCAAAAATACTACAATATGTTTAAAAAAGAATTATGGGTAACACTATACAATGAACAAGGTTCATTATTAACATTAGTTAACTACATTAACATGAACTAATAATAAACTGCACTTATACAGCATTTGTTAATCTTTCTTAATGTTAATTTCAACATTTTCTAATACGTTATTAAAATATTGTTAACATTAGTTAATGCACTGTGAACTAACACGCACAAACAATGAACAGCTGTATTTTTTATTAACTAACGTTTACAAATATTAACAAAAACAGTAACAAAGTATTGCTCAAGGTTAGTTAATGATAGTTAGCTAATGTTTAATAAATTAACCTTATTGTAAAGTGTTACCGAATTATGTTTAATAATCATGAAGAGAGATAATCATGGAATAGATTTTAAGGTGGTAATGGAGTAACTTTAGTTTTACTGTGGCTTCTACAGCGCTTGAGTTACTGTGCAGGATAGAGAGAATAAACACACACACAGAAGGAAGAAGGAGGAGTGTGTTTGTCCCACTGACCCGGTGTGAAGAGAGATTCAGACATGTGCTTCTCATCAGCATCAGTACTCCTTCATACGAGCCGAGAGCTGGTGATGACGCTCATAAAGAGACACGTCTGTTTTTGTCTTTCGGTTCTGAGAAGGACGGCGTCACGCAGTGGGAAAAGATTTGTGCCAAAATTTACGTTAATATTTAAAGGGATGGTTCAAGCAAGTATAAAATATTGGTATGACTTCTGAGAAACACAAAATAATTTATTAATTGTGTGTTTCAACCTTTTTTGTCCATAAAAATTAAAATCAAAGGGGTTCAAAACTTTATTTTTTTAAACAATCAAGTTTTCTTCTTTTGTGTTCGACTGAAGGAGGTGTTCACGTTATTTTGATGGTCCCTTTAACACATTCTAATGACTATAAGTAACTTTGCACCTGTATATGTGTCACGGTGTGAGTTTTGTGTCTTGTTCCTGGTTCTTGTCTGTCATGTGATTCCCTGTTTGTCATGTGATCCTGCCATGTGTCTTGTCATTGGTTAATCGTCTGTTCATTGTTCACAGTTGGTCCGTGTCTTGTAATTAGTCAGTGTATTTAAGCCCTCATGTTTGCCCTGTGTCTTTGTCATGGATTGAATGTTTCTCGTCTTGAATGTTCCTGTCATTGTTCTTGTTTTGTTTCATCCCTGCCTTTGTTTTGTGTTTGATTAATGTTTTGAATTAAAGTTTGCGTTTGGGTCCTTACCAGCTCGCCTCCAGTGAATTGATTCATAACAATATCTACTGAGTCTCATTAGAGTGTTATTAGAGTATTAGTAGACTGGTAGGGTTAGAATAAGTTAACATGTTTTTGCAAAGTTACTTATAGTCAGTAGAATATCTGTTGGAGGACCATCACAATAAAGAGTTAGCAGATATTAAAGGTGCAGTGTGTGATTTTTAGCGGCATCTAGTGGTGAGGTTACGAATTGCAACCAACAGAAGTTACGGTGGCCGACAGGAAAATATGTCGTCGTCTAAGACCGCAGAGAGTAGCAGTTCAGCAATGAGGTTTCTTTACAAAGATAAATTAAGAAATTATGTTTACTTAATTATTCAGTAAAACTATATGTTATTGTGAATATTATTGTTACTTGTTCATCATTGTGTCAGTGTTTTATTCGCTCAACTAAGCTTGCTTCCTTGCACGAAGAGCAACATAGTAACGAAACGCGTTTGTCCGTTTAGGGCCACCGTAGAAACATGTCGGCGCATTTCAATGATCGGGAACCCGCGGTGTGTGTAGACAGAAACTGCTCATTCTAAGCTAATACAAATATAACGGTTCATTAAGTAAGGTCTTTATACACCACTGAAAACTTATTTTTCAAGCTAGTGAGGAAACGCGCTTTGTAGCGCCGTGTGTTCGCTGTCGGCTACGCTAGAAACATGACCACACAATATGTCGACCTCCATAGAAGGGGGCGCCCGCGGTTATGGAGATATAAATGTCTCATTCTAAGCTAATAAAAACATAACTGTTCATTATGCAAGGTCTTTATACACCACTGAAAACATAGTTATGGATCTTATATTGCATTTCTGTCAATAGATCCTCAGAAATATTACACATTGCACCTTTAAGCAAACAGTCTACTAATACTCTAATGAGAGTTAGTTGATATGTAGTTGCAAAGTTACTTATAGTCAACAGAATGTTCAAAAGGGACCATCAAAATAAAGTGTTACTGACATTTGCTATATAAATGTATGTTGATAAAAGTTGACATATTTTTAGTAGTTTGGTGTATTTGGTGTTTATCACTGCCTCGGTTAATTGATGCATAAATGACAGGGCTTTAAACACATTTCATGTTGCGAACACGAGAGCGATCAGTGCAATAATTCGACATTTAATGCCGATATGCCTTGTGAAAGTGAAGGAATGCTGGGATGCAATAACTTTACCAGAAGATTGTGCCAAATGAACAGCTGAGGGAAAATAAATGATGACAGATTTAGATAGATAGATAGATAGATAGATAGATAGATAGATAGATAGATAGATAGATAGATAGATAGATAGATAGATAGACAGACACAGACTAAACTATTACTATTAACTGCTATGAAAAGCTTATGGTATGATTCGTATTCTCATAAAAAAAGTACAATTCTGTCATGATGATTTGGAGCTGTTGGGGTTGTTTTCATAAAAATGAAGAAGCATGACTTTCCTTAATAGCGTCCAAGAAAAACATCTTTAATATTTGAGGTGAAAAGAAAAGAAAAAACAGGTCAATCTTTCCAATGAGACACAGGAAGACATTTTTGGAAAAATGCTTCAAAACCCTTCATGTTTACTTTTCCTGAAAGAACGGTGACAGACATTCCCTCTCGCCGACTCGGAGCTGGCTTGTGTTTGGCTTTAAAAGCCAGTGTCACTCATCACACACACACACACACACACGATAATCAGCCAAAACTGCATTTGCATTGGCATCCAGAAATGATTCATCCAAAGCTTTGAGGTTTGTAAGTTTACCTATCCTGACCAAGACCTCTTAAAGTTGTTTTTCTTTAAAAACTCAAAGAAAAATAATTCCCAAGAAAGATGCATCAACCCCTCGTGTCCCGACAGTCATCATCATCAATCCCGTCGGAGTCCTGATGGATTCGTGGATTAGCTCGCTCTCTAAGAGTGACTCTGTTTGTTGACTCTTCAGAGTTGCTGTTGTTTTTCAGCTTTATAATTGCTGTCGTCAGGAATAAATCATCAGATGCTCGTAACCTTCTGGCTTTTGAGATTCTGGGAGGTTTCAGAACTCTTGTTGATGTTCTCTGTATCAGGCTGTTTACATGACACCGCTTTCGACTAAAGATAGACAACTTTTCAAGCGTTTTGGCCGTTCATTTACACAACAGTGTTTTAGGGGCCTGCAAATGCAAATTTTTGATCGTTATCGTCTTTTGTGTAAACTACAAAAATGTGAATTTGTGAAAACGGTGACGTCATTCGTGTTACGTGTTCAATCTACATAGATATATACACTAGATGTCGCCTTGGGGTTCTAAGCATGCGTCAAAACCGCCGCCATCTTGGAACAGCGGTCTTTTCATAGGAAGTTGCTAGGTAGCTAGTAGCTAGGTTAGCTAGGTAACGCTGCTATCTCCGCCTGTACTTCGAATTCATGGATAATGCCGGACTTTTGTGCTGCGTATGGATGTTCACACGAACGAAATCTAAAAACCAGACAGCAAGGGATTACATTTCACAAGAATGTGAAATTTTGCAAATTTTTTACAATTTCTCTGGGCTCAATGATAAATACATGTCTGACCGTTGGAACGAACCAAAAAAACTAGAAAATCGCATTCATGACGATTTCTGGTGATTTTATTTCCGTTAGACCTTTTCCTACATTGACGCTGATGCATTAAAGAGGAGGGGCTTGCCTGTTTCATGATGGCGGCTCTATAGTTCCAATGAACTGCCGTAGCCAAGGCGACATCTAGTTTATATATCTATGCTTCAGTCTACAGGTGTGTAGTGTTTCTTGAGAAAGTGACGTCGCCATCTACTGGCCCGACGTAAGAATACAGCGTTTAGTCGTATGAATGGGATCGTTTTGACGAAGTTGTCGTTTTTACGCAAAAAAAACCCAAAGGAAAGACTTTTGCGATTTATTACATCGTTGTCGTGTAAATATACCCTAAGATTCAAAATACATTTAGTTACAATAAATCCCTGAACTGGGCAGAACCATCATTTTAGGCTCAGCTCACCTAAAAATTTAAATTCTGTCTTTATTTTCTCACCCTTGCCGTTCCAAAGAGCGTTTAGAGCTAAAAATGTTCTAAGAAATGATGTTCATGTTAAGTTATAAAAATGTATGAATTGTCTCTGAAAGTTCAAAACAGGCCATTCATTCAAAAAAAAATATCTTGGTTATGTGAACGTTCAGTTTATTTCATCATTCTTCAAACATTATGGGAACTTTACTTATGATTGTTTTCTAAATGTTCTGAAATAAGTAGCAACATTTAAACAAACGTCCAACTAAAACGTTTCAGAAAAAAAAATTGTATTAACTATGTTTGTTCTTTGTAGGGGAGACTCGGGATGATTGAAACGCGGGACGGATGAAACATTAAGATTTCCTTGAAAACCACTCACGTCATGTACGTCAAATTTCGTCAGCGCGTACAGCACACAATGCCAACCAGACCCGCGAAAAACATTTCTTCCTTACGTCACGTTTACGTTTTTAAGTTTAAGTGCAAAACACGTTTAACTGGCAGGAGGCGTTGTCGGGACGGTTGAAACAAGTGTTCATTATTTTGCTATGTTCATAATAACAGGCTATTCAACTAGCAAACACTCAATATGACACAAGGAAGAAATGTAAGAAAATTAATTGTAAACTGTTTTGTCGGTATTCGTCAAATAGCCTATTAGAAAGATTACGCAAAATGTGCATATGCTTATCGCCTATTGGGCGACAGAACAAAAAAAATTAATACAAACCTTTAAATTAAAATAAATTACAAAATATGTTTGTAACAATATGTACATAAGTTACTTAGTCAGGTATTGTTCATAAAAACAAGCATTAGATGAATAGTTGCCGTTTAAACTGTTATGTTTCATCCATCCCACCCGTGTGTTCCCGCTCATGCGGGACGATTAAAACAAAGCACAACTACCGTTCAAAGTCAGTTTTACTTAAATCATTTTATATTTGTACCGAATAACACATGATACTAAGGCTATGTTTACATGGAAACGATCTGAAGAGAAAACGCAAAAGTGGCGTTGCGTTATCACTTTTTATTCTGCGTTTAGACGAGCGTTATGGGGGGGGAAATCTGCGTGCATATGGTGACGCAAAAGTGTGTGAGATTCGATGTAGTATACACTCCAGGCGGCTAGGGGGCGATGTGAAGCACTGCCACACAACAACACCAAGTCCGTGCGCCTGCGTACAACCTTACTTCTACTTCTCTCCCTAGTAGCGCGAAATCAAAACATGGTGAAAAGACTCTTGTACGTTTATCAGAGCTGCGAGGGCAACTTGAAGGTCCGACGTATGGATATAATCCGACATGTTGGTTGTTATTTTCCTGTACTAGCGCATGCCTGTGACGTAAACGCGTACACGACGAGAGCCACCACGAGCAGATTTGCGTTTTTACCCTTTAGATGGGAAAACGACGGTGGAGCGTTTTTAACATTTCCACTCTGGAGGGTGGTTTCAGTTTTTTTTGTTTTTAAGCCCCAAAAACGCCGTTGCAGTGTAAACGAAAGGCACATCTGATAAAATATTTTTAAGTTTTCACCCGCGAGCGTTCTTGGCCTAAGAGAACACATAAGTGAGTTGTTGATCACAAAAAGAAAAAAATCTATCTGTAACCTTATCTTTGAAAACGTATCGGTTACCTAACGTAACCTCGGTTCTCTCTAGAAGAGGGAACGAGTATTGCGTAAGTTAGCTTACGCTATGGGAAAGATTCACCTTCTCGAGATATTGAAGCCAAAAAATTATCATTAATTTTTGTATCCATTGTCAACGCAGTGCAGCAGCTAGCAGACCTAGAGCAGGCTGTCTAGCGTGCTCATAGGCTGCCCTGCGGGAACTGCAGCAGCCTACCACTGTGCCCGACATGACGTCACGTCCAATGAAGGGCGCTCGCGCCTTCACAGTGTCAAACCCCGCCAGAATGGGCGTGGCTTAGCGTATATAAGCAGGGCTCGTAGGCTGTATTCTCTGGTTTTCATCGACTGAAGCGAAAAACGCTCGTGGCGCAAGCACGGCAGGTTACGCAATACTCGTTCCCTCTTCTAGAGAGAACCGAGGTTACGTTAGGTAACCGATACATTCTCTTACGTGAGGTTCTCTCGTATTGCGTAAGTTAGCTTACGCTACGGGAACCCTTTGTCAACGCCGTGCGCGCCAAGCATCCACAATGAGTCCCAGGGCTTGCCGGGGAACCCAAATAAGTGGGAAATAAGGTGGCCAGCAATGCGGGCCAGCACTTGTACATAAGCACTCATAGGGAATACAGAGCGGCGTCGCCGGTCTGTATAAGCATATAGCACATACCCAATACTGCAGCTCAACCAGAAGAGCTAGTATACGTGAGAGTAGCCTGCGCACGAACATCTGTGGACAGAACGTACATCTCACTTAAACTTACAAAGTTTTGCCTGCAGAGCGGGAACTTCTAGGTTATAAAACCTGACAAAGGTGGACGGGGAGGCCCAGCCCGCCGCCACACATATGTCGTGAATAGAAATTCCGCTGGACCATGCCCACGAAGAGGCCATGCCTCTGGTGGAATGAGCCCTGATGCCCAGGGGGCATTGCAGACCTGTCGACGCGTAAGCGGCTCCTATAGCGTCCACAATCCATCTGAATAGGCTTTGTTTCGAGGCGGCGAGACCATTGGTGCGCCCACCAACGAAACGAAAAGCTGCTCCGAGCACCTGAAAGGGGCGGAGAGCGCAGTGTAAATCCTTAGTGCCCTGAATGGGCAGAGGAGATTAACGTCGCTCTCATTATCGGATGAAGGCAGAGCCGATAGAGAAATGACCTGCGCTCTGAATGGAGTGCCAATCACTTAAGGAACATAACCGTGTCTAGGTTCGAGGATGACTTTTGAGTCATTTGGCCTGAACTCGAGACACTCGGCGCTGACAGACAGCGCGTGAAAGTCCCCCACACATTTCACTGATGACTGTGCTGTCAGGAAAACGGTTTTGAATGATAGGTACTTTAACTCCACGGAGTCTAGTGGTTCAAAGGGGAAAGCTCTCAGGGCCTCGAGGACCAATGAAAGATCCCACATAGGAACCGACGGGGGGCGCGGAGGGTTCATCCTTCTGGCTCCTCTGAGGAAGCGGATGACAAGCTCATTTTTCCCTAGCGACCGGCCGCGCGTCGACTCAGCGAACGCTTCAACGGCCGCCACATAGACTTTGAGCGTGGATGGGGACCTCCCCTTATCCAACAGCTCTTGTAGGAAACTGAGCAGCCGCGAGACCCCACACGTCCGTGGGTCCAGGTTTTTGTCAGTGCACCATTTGGAGAACACTGACCATTTAGACGCGTAAAGCTCTCTACTAGAGGGAGCTCTAGACTGCGTGATCGTGTTCATCACTCCTTCTGGCAGGGCAACGGTACCCGTTGATTACCCATGCGTGCAGAGACCAGCGCTCTGGATGGGGATCCCAGATCGAGCCGCGAGCTTGTGAGAGGAGATCCGTTCTCACCGGAATCGGCCATGGGGCTGTCAGTGACAGCCGCGTCAGCTCCGGAAACCAAATCTGATTCTCCCTTACGCGGGGCTATGAGGAGCACCGAGTGGCGCGTTTTCCTGATCCTCTTGATTACCTGCGGTAGCAGAGAGATCGGAGGGAAGGCATTCAGAGGGCGGCTGGGCCAGACTTGGGTCCTCGTTCTTCGAAAAGAGCATTGTGCATTGAGCGTTGTCTTTTGACGCAAAGAGGTCGACTTCCGCTTTGCCGAACAGGCGCCATCATTTCTGGACCGTTTGGGGGTGCAGGCACCATTCCCCTGGGGGAACGTTGTCCCTGGATAGTTTGTCTGGGCCGTCATTCAGGTGGCCTGGCACATGTGCAGCTCTCAGCGAGCGCAGGTGATGCTGAGACCACGTGAGGAAGCGCTCTGTCAGATCGCAGAGTTTCCTGGATCTGACGCCACCCTGACGGTTCACGTAGGAAACCACTGACATGTTGTCTGATCAGACTAGAACATGGTGGTCCTGTATGAGCAGGAGGAAGCGCTTCAGCGCGTTCTCGACCGCTAACATTTCCAGACAGTTTATGTGAAGGAGCTTCTCCTGGTCTGACCACAGGCCAAAGACCGGTCTGCCCTCAAAGTGCGCACCCCAACCTGAGTTGGACGCATCTGTCGACATGAGCTTTCAGTACGAGAACGCTCCCATCATCACACCCCGCTGATACCAGCCGGCTGTTAACCAGGGCTGCAGAGCCGTAATACAGGTCTGAGTCACTCTGATTCGTTTGCAGTCAGCAGCCCAAGCTCGGCGAGGCGCACAAGCATTGAGCCAGCGTTGAAGCGGGCGCATGCACAGTAAGCCCAGCTGAAGCACTGCTGCAGCTGAGGCCATACAGCCCAGCATCCTCTGGAATATCTTCAGAGGAATGATGCTGCCCTTCTGGAAAGACGCGGCTAGGTGTCGAACACGGCGCGCGCGCTGTGTCGATAAACGAGCCGTCATGGCCACAGAGTCCAGTTCTATTCCTAGAAAGGAAATTGACTGACTGGGCAGTAATGAGCTCTTGGTCCAGTTGACCGTGAGACCCAAGCTCTCCATGTGACTGAGGAGCACAGTTCTGTGAGATAGCAGTTCTGTCTCTGACTGTGCCAAATCAGCTAGTCGTCCAGATAGTTCATAATTCGCAAACCCTGATTTCTCAAGGGGGCGAGAGCTGCGTCCATGCACTTCGTAAATGTACGGGGTGCCAGGGACAGGCTGAATGGCAGGACGGAGTATTGATAAACCTGACCATCGAAGGCGAATCTCAAGAATGGCCTGTGACGGGGTATTATCTGAATCTGGAAATAGGCATCTTTCAGATCGAGAGAAATAAACCAGTCCCTCGGGCGAACATGCGCGAGGATTTTTCTGGTTGTAAACACTTTGAACGGTCTTTTCATAAGCACCTCGTTCAAACATCTCAGACCTAAGATGGGTCTGAGGGCTCCGTCCTTCTTGCGTACGAGAAAATAAAGGCAATAGAAGCCTGACTCGCTCAGAGAAGGCGGTACCAATTCTATGGCCCCTTTGCACAGCAGCTTCGCTATGTCTGCGCGAAGTAAATGTGTTACTTCTGCATTCACAGTTGTCGCGGTCCGTGCTTGAAAGCGTGGAGGACGGCGAGCGAACTGTAGCGAATAGCTGTGCCTTATTGTGCTCAGCACCCATTCTGAAATCCCTGGAATGGCTTCCCATGCTTTTATATATGTAGCTAGGGGGCGAATGGTCTCCAGGTTCTGATCGCCGCGCTCTGCGGAGTCGAGAACTGAACCGGATGTGTGGGCGCGGCGCGGGCGCCCTCGGTGCTTGCAAGCGGCAGCTCGCTGACAGCCGTGACAGGCTGATACATAAGAGGCGTCCCGATTTCCGTGAATGGGAAGCGCCCTTTATCACTTTGTGATGCTCGAGCGGAGCCTTGGGCAGAGGGTTTATTAGTAAGCGTAAGCGCTTTTGTGCGGGCACAAGACTTACACATAACTTTGACGTCCAGATCGCTTTGGATAGGGAGCGTTTTATGATAGCCCTGAGACGCGCGCAAGGCGCTTTGGGCAAAGTGTTTATTAGTAAGCGTGAACGCTTGTGAGCGGGCACGAAACTTACATACATATTTGACGTCCCGATCGCTTGGATGGGGATCGTTTTATGATAACTCTGTGATGTTCATAAGTTATATACGAGACTTACAGTTATATGTGACGCCCGTGACGGGCGGCATTTTGTGACAACTCTGGGACTCTGGCAGCGCTTGGGGAGAGATGTGTGTTAGTAAGCGTGAACACTTGTGGGCGGGCACAGGACTTACGTTTATTTTCTGACTGATATGAGTTTTAATGGCCGTGTGAAAGAGCGGGCAGAAAGTAGGCGTGGGCACGGACTCGTGGACACATTTCCTACGTTTAACACTCGAGCGGCTATTTACCGCTTTATGGGAGTGGGCTCTTTGAGCGACAAGGGAAGTGTTGTGCTTGTGTGTAGGGGTGAGGTGAGGTGTGGGCACCTTTCCTACACTAAAAACACCATCGGCGAGAGCCGGATCTGAATACGGCAGCTCGCTGGGGAGAGCCGCATTATTTTTATCTGCTGCGGGAGCGAACACGGGTCTCTGGCGCGAAAGCTGTGGATTTCGCCACTGAGCCACAGGGGGGAATGACATCTGCTTCAGTTAGCGCGAGCAGATAAAGAGAGCGTCATCACAGTTTCTGTGTGTCGGCGTTTGTTTGCAGGCGTGCGTGTTATATAACAGGCTCATGCTACAATATTGACATTACCAGCCGCTCAAATTTAGAGGAGCTGAGAAATGTTTGAGAAATGGGGGATAGTCCGGCCTCGGCGGGACTAAAAACACAGTCTTTCCTCATTTCGCCGGTGACGCATGCGCACGGGGCGCGCGGGAGTGCGCGTTCGCTTTCTGTATATAAGAAAGCTGGCTGCGATCTCAGAACTGCATAAAACATTTATCCGCTGCGAGAGCCGGGAACGAACACGGGTCTCTGGCGTGAAAGCTGTGGGTTTAGCCACTGAGCTACAGGGGTAAACCACATCAGTTTCAGTTAGCGCGAGCATATAACGAGAGCGTCATCACAGTTCCTGTGTGTCTGCGTTTGTTTGCAGGCGTGCGTGTTATATAACAGGCTCATGCAGCAATATTGACATTACCAGCTGCTCGAATTAAGAGGAGCTGAGAAATGTTTGAGAAATGGGGGAGAGTCCGGCCTTTGCGGGACTAACACACTCTTTCCTTATTTCGCCGGTGACGCATGCGGGATGGGATAGCTTTCTTGTAACATATAGAAAGATAGCCGCGGTTAGAACAGCTGTCATCGGCACGTCCTCATCCATATCAAGCGCCTCGTCCCCTGAGGCGCCGGCAGCACGGGAGCCAGCGGCTGCGCGTCGGGGAGGGGGGTGGCGAGATAGACGCTCGAGGGAGTCATTCCGGCGTCAGAAACGACGGCAGTGTGGCTCGTGAGCGGCAGCTGCGCGTCTGTGAGGGGAGGCGGGAAAGGCGAGAGCGAGGCTCGAGGGAGGGAGTCCGGCGAGCTGGTCGCTGTGGCCACCGGCTCCGGCGGCATTTGAGAACGGCGCATCTTTGCGCGGTCCTGCAAAGGGCGGAGTGACAGCTTGAGGGTTGAACACTTCGAGCCGAGCCCGCAGGGTCGACATCGGAAGTGCGTCGCTGAGCTCACAAACCCCCGACAGGGCAGAGCTGCTTGTTCCTGGCCCAGGCAGAGAGCGCAGATCACATGGCGGTGATCAAAAAGACGCCCGCTGCTCTTTTAGACAGTAAGTTTTGCAAGAAAGGATACGTCGCCGGATAGCGTAGCTCGCACGGATGGCTGAAGGTGGTGAAGACGGCCGGCTTCTTCAGGCGCTGTCCTAAGCTGGCTGCGCGCTTCCTCGACGGTGGCGGATTCTCTCTAGATCCAGCGATGCGGAGAGCTTCGCTGAAGAGATGAAAAATCAGAGAATACAGCCTACGAGCCCTGCTTATATACGCTAATCCACGCCCATTCTGGCGGGCTTTGACACTGTGAAGGCGCGAGCGCCCTTCATTGGACGTGACGTCACGTCGGGCTCAGTGGTAGGCTGCTGCAGTTCCGGCAGGGCAGCCTATGAGCACGCTAGACAGCCTGCTCTAGGTCTGCTAGCTGCTGCACTGCGTTGACAATGGATACAAAAATTAAGGATAATTTTTTGGCTGCAATATCTCTAGAAGATGAATCTTTCCCGTAGCGTAAGCTAACTTACGCAAAATGAGAGAACCTCTCGTAAGAGAACGACATTTATCTGAAAAGTGTTTCAACTGTCCCGGCTCTCCTCTACTCTTTATTTAAATGAAAACAATGCTTAGCATTTTAATTTATGTTTACAGTATTTTAATATATAAATACTATTATGCAGCTGACTGGAATGTTTGCAGAGGCCCCCTAGTGGCCCCTGGTTGCAGTGTTGGGAATATTAACTAGTTCAAAGTTCAGTTCACAAATTTTAAAATGAACTATACAGTTCATAGTTCATACTTCAAAATTTTGAACTAGTTCATAGTTCTTTTTTTCTATATGTTGCTGCGAGCTATTATTTTTCAAAATTATTGCCACAGCCCATATAGAACCACAGACAGCAATTATTTTATCGGCGGGGAAAGTTTGCACAGAAATGTAAGATTTTTCACATCCTCACCGACCGTGTCATAAAACAAAACTCGTTTAAATGATCATACGACGCCTCTTGCTGCTTCTTCTGTTGATGACGCATGCGGCGGTGCGACACTGGTGCTGGTGTTGCCAGATTGGGTGTTTTTCTGCTACATATTAAGGCCTGTTCACGGTGTGTTTTACAGTGTGTATAGAAATCTGGCACTCTATTGAACGAAGTTAAACTAATAGCTGCCGTTCACAGACACCAGAATGAACGAGTGCACAGTAACGTTCATCAGGCAGTAATACGGTACGTTCAGTTCACGTTCGCCCAAAATATGAACGAGTTCATGAACTATCGTTCAATGAACGCGTTCAGGCTCAACACTGCCGGGTTGAGAACCACTGCTTTATGCAAACCATTCCTCAGCTTTGTTGTGTTGATGTAAACACCAGTCAGAAAGTCCCAGTCTAACCACAATGAATGAGCTGAATCTCTGGCCTTATAAAACATCTCCGTCTGACCCGAGGCTCTTTTTCTCGCTCTCGTCTCTGACGCCAGGAATGATTCAACGAGTTACCGGTTGCTTTCTTGACATCGGCCTCCAGCTGAGAGGACTGGAAGTTCATTCCTGCTGGGATAAAACACTGTCTCACTGACCAGTCTGACCAGCGACACTTTACCACTGTGTTCCACTGAGTAAGCCTGAAACTACTGTCCAGTCTTGTTGTTATTACTCCAGATCTCACCCATTTAATGAGTCAAAGTCAATTGAGTCAATGACCCATTTAATGAGTCAAAGCTGAATGACTTTAACACGTCAAGTTCACTTTAATACGAACCCAACTGTGATATTGTCCTCCTTTAATGAGGCCTTGTGAAATAAGTCACTTGCTTCTTTGACATATTTACTTCCAAATTACAGTAATCAGTGTGAGAAACAAAAAAACGAAGTGAGAGAAATTGCCTGATGTCTTTTAAAAGCTTCACATCAACCAAATGAAACTTGCGTCATATTGACTTTCAAAACAAAAGCTGAATGAAAACACTCTAAAAAAAAGAAGTCACAGGTCGCAGCTTCAACACTGCAAAAATGCTTTTCTTACGTAGTATTTTTAAATTGTTTCCAGTCTAAATATCTAATAATTCTTAAATCAAGATGCATTAATAAAATGCCATATAATATTATGTCTTGTTTTCTGGGGAACTTATCAAAACGTAAGGTATTTGTTGCTTAGAAAAAAAAGCAAAATTATCAGCTAATGGGATAATAACTGTCACCGTCCCGCTAGCAGGACGCCTAACTTTACTTCAATATATTACTATTAAATCCTAATTTAATCATGACAAACCATATATCATTGGAAAAGTCTAAGACTCCTAAATATATATATTGTAGTGCTGTTTTTTTATTACAAATTATGTTGGAACAGTAATAGATGAATTTATGACAAAAGTGCACCTCAAAAAATCGACATCATTACAGGAGTTTCTGACCTTTGTCACAAAAAGTCGACGCACACTTTTAATAATTGAATCTTTGGTTTTTAATGCTAAAAGTTCATAATAAAACATATAATCTAGTATTTGTCAATAAAAAAATATAAAATAATATCCTCTAAAAAGTATAATATATAATATTATATAATTTTGATTATTATTACATCACATATTTTAGTAGTTATCATAAATTAGGTATCATTTGAAAGCTTACGAACTCAGAAATCATCCTGTGAAAACCGTTTTGAAATTGGACGCTGCGTTACCATTGAAACGGTACTCTAAATTCTTTTTCAGGCTCCTCCCCTTTTGGGCGTTTCATAATTTATTATCAACACTTTTTTTAATCTTGACAAAACACATATTGTAAAAAAAGTTCTGAGTCTCAAGTTTCCATATTTAGTGACAGAAGTTATCTTTGGATAGAAATGTATTAATTTTTTACGGCAGAACAATTAAATTCAAAGGAATGTATGTCACCCGGTGGCAATTTTTGGTATTACGCCTAAACAAAATCTCATGGGAACTTCAATTTTTGTGATATCAACTTTAAATTTGGAACACAACTTGGTTAGATAAAAGGAAAGCCATATATAGTAATTTTATTGCAAAAATATTTTGTAAAATATTTATTTTATATAAAAGAAAATATATTAATACAGTATATTTGATTTACTCTAAATTTTAAGTATTACAGTTGTACAGTCTTATAAACTTACAGTTTTAAGTATTTTTAGATATTTGGACTGGAAACAATACAAGAATACTTAATA
>NW_027509207.1:172500-182500 GCF_051911475.1 Siphateles boraxobius | reverse complement strand
AAGATTGTTATTTGTCACAGTTACAGAATATAAATTGCAGTAAAATGTGAGCTACTTAGATTACTTTGAAATATTTTGCATTAAATGGTAAGATAAATTATTTCAACAATTAATAAAATAAAATGTAATATTGTATTAAAGTAATGATTAAATAAATTAATAGTAACTGTTATTTATTATCCTTTTTTGGACTAGTGTTCCACAACAAAAATAGTAGATACAAATGGTAAAAGTATTATAATTTTTAACATGAATACATTTACCAAATATAATATAATATAATATAATGGAAAAAGTAATAGTAACTGTACCATGTTATTTTTTATTTTATTTTTATTTTTTTATTTTGTGCACAATAGTAGATACAAATGTTAAAATGTTAAAAAAGTGTATTCTCTACCCAGCAGCATTTTAGTTTTCTGTGTGAAGCTGAAAAATGTAAGAAGCAGTATCTTGTATAATGGTTTCTAAATATGTTAATGGTATGGTGCTATACATGGTGAGAGCATTGAAGAGACTGTGTAGACTGCAGCGCCACCGTGTGTGTGAGTGTGTGTGTGTGCAGTGTACGAGGACATGAATGTGTGTGTCTGTAATGTAGGCCTACAGCGCCCCCTGCAGGTGAAGCAGTGTTACACTGTCTGACTGTGAGCGGCCAGCAGGGGGCGCAGTGTGTGTGTGTGTGTGTGTGTGTGTGTGTGTGTGTGTGTGTGTGTGTGTGTGTGTGTGTGTGTGTGTGTGTGTGTGTGTGTGTGTGTGTGTGTGTGTGTGTGTGTGTGTGTGTGTGTTCAGGCTTCTGATCCTTCACACTCTCTATAATGCATTTAATATTCATCAGCTCATTGCTTCTGCATCAAATTATTGCATTGTTTGAATTAATACTTTAATACTCACTAACTGTGATTTTGTATATGTACATTTCTGAAATGCATAACTTGGATGATAACAAATCACTCTAAATTGTAATGTGGATTCATGCACTTTCTGTAAAGCTGCTTTGAAACGATGTGTATTGTGATCTTTATGTAATGCAATTCTGCAAAAGAGGCATTCATTGATGCCTTATATTCTGGATAGCACCGTCATGCTACTGTCTCGTTTTTGCAAACGCTTCTATATTGGCCTGTAAACATGAGTCCTCTGTAAACCCCTCAGACGAGAGTCTTCTCCTCCAGATCTCGAGGAATGTCTGCTTGATGTTTTGACACCAGTTTTAAAGTATCAAGACGTCAACGTGCTTCAATTACAGTCTATAATCAAACTATCAAACCGAGGTGTTTTCAGCATCGCTGAGAGATTGCATGTCAAATATTGCTGATTGCAGTTGTAAATCACTGATTTAATGATAGTGTGTGTGCATCTATTGCACTGTGATCATGTGTGTTGGCTTGTCTCTGCTGGAGATATTCTCTACACACAGTTATGAAAATAGAGCTGATAAATCTCTCAGGTCTCACTATTGTTAGTTTACTCATTCATTGCCGTCTAGTCGGTGCACAGATATAGCACACTAAGCCAAACCCGTCAATATACTTTATAGAAGTATGGAAACTCAATGTCAAAGCTTAGTCCTAGTGTGCGCTGTTGAGTTTCCATTAAATGTCATTCTCATTAAACCGGATGTGTTATTATTCATAGCACTCTCCAATTGTCTTTACATCGTGTTGCAGTAGATTTGCTTAAAATATTCATTATACATATTTAACTTTGTAGCATTTTTAACACTCATTTAACCTATAAATGACAACTTTCAATAAATATGCCCTTTTACAAAGTCTTGATGTTGTTTTCAGGCTCTACTAGAACAGGTTTTCCTGCTTGAATGTTGATTATTTTCCTCATATTCTCCATTGTTGCGGCTCCTCTCTTCCCAGTCTGTCAGTAACGCTCTGTTTACTTCCTGTCTCTATGAAGCCCCTCCTCCTGAAAAGCACGCTGTGCTCTGATTGGTCGGCTGGATCAGTGTGTTGTGATTGGTCGAGCGCTTCGAGTGTGTTTGGGAAATGTCCCGCCCCTTACCATAACCGCCAGTTTAACACACTACTAACTAACTCAACCAGGCCCGCCCCTTTATTCTGCGCATTAATTATTATAATGAGGAATATTGTGACGTGTTCGTTCCCGGAAGAAACTCAAGATACAATGGAGGCGTTTCAGGAGTTCAGAAACACTGACACTGATATAGAGAATAACTCAGAGCTTTTTCATGCTCAAACTGCAACATTACACACTAAGGCAAATTAACATGGGAAAAGCATAATAACATAAGCATACCGTTAAAAATTAATGGCTTCCGGTTTCTTTAATGCTGCACATCGCCTTCAGACTCTCTCACGTTGTAGTGTTTTGAAAATCAGCTTCAAGCTATTTTTTCCCCTTTAGTCTCATTGCTTTCTTAATGAGACTATTTTATAATAAACATTTGAAAAAGATTGTGGTTTTCTTTCTGAGGAGAGAGTACAGAGAGTGAATAAGGCCAGTGAATAAGATCATTGATTAAAGACACCGGCGCTCAAGATGGGAATCAGGTTTTCGTTTCTTCTCAGCGGCAGCAGATCTGAGCCGACGCCCTAATGTCTCTCTCTCTCTCTCTCTATGTGCACTAGAAGATTCAGTACCATGAAGATTTCCTTGCACACTTTGTAATTAAGCTCTTCCTGATTCTGATTCTGGTCGGGTGTTCTGGGTGATCCAATATCCTTATCCTTATCAATAATAGGATTTACTTCCTAAAGATATCTCCTAAATGTAGCATGTATACGTTAAAAAGCAACGGTCCTAGTACTGAGCCTTGAGGTACTCCATACTGAACTTGTGATCTATATAATACCTCTTTATTTACAATGCCAATGCTATTCCTCTAATGCCAACGTGTGATTGCTAAGGTGTTATAAGTGGTTGCTAGGTATTTCTGGGTTGTTGCTATGCAGTTGCTAAGGTCCTCTGAATGTTTTTCAGCATTGCTATGCAGTTGCCATGTGATTGGTGTTTTTTCTGTTGTTGTATTTGTAAATGTCCACTAGAAGATTCAGTACCAAGTATAATTCCTTGCACACTTGGCAATTAAGCTCTTTCTGATTCTGATTCTGATTCTGGTAGGGTGTTCTGGGTGATCCAATATCCTTATCCTTTCTAGTAATAGGATTTACTTCCTAAAGATATCTCCCAAATGTAGCATGTACAGGGTAAAAAGCAACGGTCCTAGTACTGAGCCTTGTGGTACTCCATACTGAACTTGTGATTGATATAACACCTCTTCATTTACTGCTTGAATGTGTGTGATTCCTAAGGTGTTCTGAGTGGTTGCTAGGTATTTCTGGGTTGTTGCCAAGGTGTTACTATGCAGTTGTTAAGGCGCTCTGAATGGTTTCCAGCATTGCTATGCAGGTGCCATGTAATTGGTAGGGTGTTCTGGTCCAATATCCTTTATTTTCATCAAAAAAATGTTCTTGTGTCTTGCCCAAATCTATCTGCTCTCTGTTCATTTCATTTCTGTTTTTCAGCTTCTCTTAGTTCTGACCTTAGTATTTTGCTTTCCCCTCACGTACAGATCCATCTCATTCTCTTAACAGACGTGAATCCAACCGTTTCGGTGTACCGCTCCAGGGCGACTCCCACAAAAATAACTGGCTGCATTTGGCCTTTAGCTTGTAGCATTTTCATCTCAAGGTCAAAGAGGCAGAACGGATGAGTTTTCCTTCAGGTTAGACACAGTTTAGCACCAGGACTAACTCTGTGAACAGGAACGTCGATGAGAATAAACAGACCCGTTTTGTTTTCATGTTTGCTAATCATTTCCTCACGTTATTACGTGACTAAAATGGCTGCGGTCTCATGGGCCACATTTCTTCTCAGTTTTCATTCGGCATCAGGTGTTGGCCATGTGGGGTGAGAAAACATGAAAACTCTACTGGAACATCCTGATCTGACAGCAGACGAAAAACAGTACGTGCTTTGTGTGCATGCATTGAATTATTAAAGGGATAGTTCATTCAAAAATTAAAATTCTGTCAGTAATTACTCACCCTCATGTGGTTCCAACCCCGTAAGATCTTCGATCATCTTCGGGACACAAATTAAGATATTTTTGATTAAATCTGAGTCACACGTAGGCTCACTATTGGCCGACGCTGGTCATGTGTGTGATGTGTGTGACTTACAACACAGAAGCGCTGTGCTGTTACACTAGTGAACTCACTCGAGTCCCACAGAGAAGGAAATGTCGTTATATTTTTTGTCTTTTTGCGCACAAAAAGTATTCTCATCGCTTGATAAACTTAAGATTGAGCCACTGTAGTCACTTGGACTATTTTAACAATGTCTTTAATTACTTTTCGGGGCCAGCAAGTTTCAATCCCTTCAAAGCCTATGGAGGAGTGATCCAGCTCTCAGATTTAATCACAAATATCTTAATTCGTGTTACGAAGATGAACGAAGGTCTTACGGGGTTGAACAACATGAGGGAGAGTAATTACTGACAGAATTTTCATTTTTGGGTGAATTATCCCTTTAAGTAATGCACAATTACTAGAAGTGGTAAATGGAGATACTTATTCAAATAAGTATTTTTCACGTCTTTACTTCTCTATTTAATAGCAAATGCATTTGCAAACCTTTGCCTTTCTAATAATGCATCTAGTCAGTCTTGCATGTCTCATTTGTCATCATTAAATTTCATTACATGACATTAAATTTGCCTTCAGCCAAGCTAGATATCACCATTGACCATTAAAAAAACATCTCGGTTGACCACTATTACTAGATGTGGTAAACAGAGATACTTATTCAAATAAGTCTTTACGTCTTCATTTCTCTATTTACTAGCAAATGCATTTGCAAACCTTTGTCTTTCTAAATAATTTCTTCTGCATACCCATATAATAAGCATGTTGTGCATGCATGTCTCATTTGTCATCATTAAATTGTATTACATGACATAAAACTTGCCTTCAGCCACTCGCTCTCTAGATATCACCATTGATCATTAAAAAAAAAACATCTCGGTTGACCGCTAATTAATATGATATGACAAGTATATTCGGTACAGCTCATTTGAGGTCTTATGCAATCATAATAAATCTGTAAACTGAGTTCAGAACACCAGTGAGATGTCATTTATGTGTTTTCTTAGTGAGCTCCAAATGTATACGTGTGTCTGGAGCGCTGCCGTTAGCCATTAGCCGTTAGCTTGCGCGCGTGCCGCGTCTCTGAGCACTGACAGCATCTTGGAGACCAAACTTGGCCTGGAAACTGGGTTAAAAGAAAGAAGGAGAGAGAAAAAAGGACAGACGATGCCAAGACGAGGTCATCACGATGGCTTCTCTCTCACTGTTCTGCGGTTGTCACTTCGTCTTCTCGGTGGAAATAAATAATTGCATTTCTGAAGGCTTCACACGGTTCATAGTGACGAATTCATACGTAATGCATCTAATATCACTTACATGCAGACGTGTGTTACCAGCGGCACACGCACATTTAAACGCTCTCCGCTTAGATGAGAGCAACAGGTGGTGGGACGGAAAGAGCTTGAACGTTTTTGTCATTTTTTCCAGGTGGTATTTTTTCTCTTTGGGATTAAATTCAGCTGTTGAAAACGCAGATTGCTCTGAGGATTTCTATTAATGATAGAAAGTATGCTTTCTACGCACACAAACAAATCTTATTTGCTATTTTTGTCTTGTTTATCCCTTAAGTCAAGAAACATTTACTTGAAAAGCAAAATTACTTAAGTCTTGTTTTCTGAAAAATGCAGTATGTCGTGCAGTTTACATTTTTCAACAACAGTTGAGATGTGCTTATGTAGACGAAATGCTCCAAGGCACTCACATGGTAAAGTAAACAGCCTTTAATGAACTGGACTAAATCATTAAAACCAGTTAAAAGTAGATCTACGCGTTTCGGCAACACAGCCTTCTTCGGGACACATATCAATTGCTCAAACAAGTATTCTTAATCTAGTGGTGATTAGTGGATCATCAAGGACAGCTGGTTGATATGTGTGTGTGGCTACTAGCCTCTTGGAACAAAGCATAACAACAAAGAGTAGAAAAAAATTGAAAAAAAGGAGGAAAAAAATTATAAATAGAAGAAAAATTAAAAAAATTAGGAAAAAAGATTAAAAAAATTAAGAAGAAAAAGGAAAAAAGTGAATAAAAATAAAGATTACATGCATAACATATTACTGTATGGAAATAGACATACATCATCAACAGTCCAAATTGAGATTTGCTATAAATCACTTTATGCGAGTTAGGGATGCATGATATATCGGCCACCATATTGGTATTGGCCGATATATGATAATTTTTAATGTTATTTCCTTCAGCTGAGACACTTCAGATGCGCACTGTTCAACATGATGGTTTTAAATTGCTTGAGATATGATTGGAATCACATCAAAAAAGGAAAATACAGTGCAACATGTGCAGCGCAAGTCTGTCATATAAGCTGCATAAAATTGTAATTGTGTGTTTGGGACACTTTTAATAGTGAAACTTTTGTTTTTGTAATCAGGCTCTCAAAAAAAATTTGTATTTAGATTTATCGGCCAATATATCAGGTATCAGCTTTCAAATATAAAGAATTATCGGTTATCGGTATCAGGCAAAATGTTCATATCGGTGCATCCCTAATGTGAGTGCATGTATGCAAATGAAGTTGGACATACATTACTGTGTATATATATATATATATATATATATATATATATATATATATTTAAATGAGGCAGCTGAGATTTGCTACATCTTGCAAACCATCCTTGAAATCTAATGTTTCCTCTTTTCCCTGCTTTAATCGTCGCTCACCTTTGTTCCCCCGTGGGATCTTGAGGAAAGGAGGATGAAACGGGCATGTTATCTACTCCGGAATGCCACGAAAGAGCCACTGAAGAGAAGCCGTTTTTTTAAGGCGCACACACACTCATACAGGGCCCATTGTTGGCGGTGCAGCGTCTGTGATCAGGCAGGCCTAAGAATGATCAGCGAACGGCCCCTTCTCCGCTTTCTTCCCATCTCACCCCTGATCCCGGGCCCCGTCGGCTCCACACAGAGCTCTCTCACAACCCTACACACTCCGATTATTATCTGCCCGCCGCTCTTCCTGCTTTTTCATCTGGCCTCGGCATGCTTTTGTCCTCTCTTTTACTCATTTCCGCTCTTCCACTCCTTGCTCACCTGTGGAGGGAAGCAGCCAGCGGGAACGCTGTTGTGTTTGGATCTCAGTCATTGCATGATATAATTGCGTTAGAATTGTTTTTTTTTTTGCAACTGTTTGGAGAACTTATAAAAGATTACGTAAGGTTGAAGGAACACCAAGGTGATATCTGTTATTATGAAGTGACGTGCTTTAATAAGATTAGCTGTACTGTCTAAACTTATTAGCCGTACTGTCTAGACTTTAGAATTAATTTGGGATGTGCACTTTATTTTCTCAAATACACAATTGATGAGAAGGAAAATCAGATAAACTGGGGAAAATACTTTTTCACAGGACTATATTAACTTCTCGTTTCGCTTACAATTGAGAATTTTTTGTCCTCTCTTTTACTCATTTCCGCTCCACCAGCGTCGTGTCCTTGCTAAACTGTGTGTTAATTCAAACTTAAACAAGATTATTATGCTCACCCAATTGGCAGATCATTTTGCTTGTTTTAAGCAAAAACTCACTTAATATTTTTTTTCGCCCAGAAATCAAGACACAATAT
Source organism: Siphateles boraxobius (assembly GCF_051911475.1). NCBI lineage: Eukaryota > Metazoa > Chordata > Actinopteri > Cypriniformes > Leuciscidae > Siphateles > Siphateles boraxobius. The sequence goes on along the minus strand of NW_027509207.1, from coordinate 174,795 downwards.
CTTATGTCATTTCAGTCATATACGTAGTACATGCATCTTGATATAAGATTTTTTAGATATTTAGACTGGAAACAAGACAAAAAATACTAAGCAAGAAAATAATTCCACGTGTGGAGGGAAGCAGCCAGCGGGAACGCTGTTGTGTTTGGATCTCAGTCATTGCATGATATAATCACATTAGATCTTTTTTCACAACTGTTTGGAGAACTTTAATATGTGATATATTTTATTATGAAGTGACGTAATTTAACAAGATAAGCTGCACTGTCTAGATGTCACGGTGTGGGTTTTGTCTTGTCTGTCATGTGATTCCCTGTTTGTCATGTGATCCTGCCATGCCTTGTCATTTTGTTATTTGTTTGCTTATTGTCCCCAGGTGTTCCTTGTCTTGTTGATTAGTCTCCCCAGGTGTCTCGGATTAACCAAGCGCCCTTGTTATCTTGTTTAGCTTGTCTGCTTGTGTATTTATACCTCTGTGTTTCAGTCGTGGTTTGTCGGTCGTTGAAGTTGTTTGCTGTTAAAGTGTGTGCATTTGGATTTTCTCTCCACTTCTTCCTTGCTGCATCGTTACACTAGAGAATTCATTTGGGATGTGCACTTTTTTTTCTCAAATACGCAGTTGAAGAGAAAGAATGTAAAATGCAGAAAATCAGATAGACGGGGCCAAATACTTTTTCACAGGATTATATGAACTTCTCATTTCGCTTAAAATCAAGAAATTATTTCTCCTAAAATAAGGGAATTAGTTCATATTCGCTCAAAAAATATATATTTAGGGTCTAGCAAGGTAAAAAAATGTCCATCCATTTGGATTATGCAGTTTTAACATAAACTAGAAACTTGATGTGATGCTTATAAATATATAAACCAGATTATTGTGTATTAATTTAGTTTGTTAGTACTATTACAGAAATATAACCTGTTTCGTTTATGTAGGACTGACAACTATGCATCACATTAAGTTTATTAGTTTGTTTATGTTAAAACTGTGCAATCCAAATGAATGGAAATGTTAAATGCAATTCAAATATATATAAATTTAAAATGTAGGCCTTAATATAGTTTAGAGCTGTAAAGTTGTTTTATCATTTGATATTGGTCGAATTCATTTTACATTGTGTTTATCCTGTAAGTTTATATTGAGATTGAAACTGTAGAAGTCTTTTTTGGAAATAGTTTCAATTGTACTCAGTTTAATCTTGTTGCTATTGGACAAATAATTGCAATATTAATGCGCTTTCATTTGTAATTTGCAGAGGATGATAAACTTGAAAGATCTTGATTCAGCGAAAAGAGGGATGTTGTGCTAAAAGCAAACACACGAGAGCCATAGATCCATAGATCTGTGTGTTTTGAGAGCTTGTGTGTTGGTCTCCATGGCAAGATGTGTGTTTTCTCTCCTCTCAGCTCTCGTTTTCATTCAGAAGTGAGAAAGCAGAATGAACTGAATGCTAGAAAGAACAAGCATTTGACGGCCCTCCTTTTCCAGGCACTTCACACTTGACCCATTGACCTTTACTTTGCCTTGATCTTCATCAAGTCTTCTTTAGAGACGGCTAATCAAACACAGTAAAATAATCATTTGTCAGGTCACCTTATATGAATGCAGGGCCATGACATGAATGTAAGTCTTTATTCTGAGTTTGTGCAGACAAGCATTGATGGATGAAATGAAAGTTTAATGGTCCGAGGACAGAGCCCTGCTGAACACCGCAAACTTTAAATGAGAAACGTTGAGCAGGAATGATGCGAACCGTGTTGTCTTGGCTATTAGTGGAGAAAACTTAGCTCACACACACCGCCTTGCCTCTGCTGACCTCTCTCCACAGTTGGTGATCGTAAGGATCAACATCTAGCGAGAGAGATGTCATTTCTATGGATACCGACAAATGTTGACGGGCGATGTGAACTGACAGGTCTCTGATGATGTCAGACACGAACCGCTGACCCATCGTAACCTGGGAGTTGCTCTAGTTGCCGTGGTGACGGGGGATCATGTGATCAAGGCCAAGAACTTCTGGGAAACACTTTCAGGGAATCTTTCTCATGTCATTTAAACATGTGACGTTCAAATGTAGAATACCTTAACATTTCGTTTCTATACTGTGAAAGTAGTACTGTGACAATCTCTATAAAGGACAAAAGCACCATAAAACTTATTTGTTATTATTTGATTAAAATGCATATCATTTGCATAGCTATATTTATATAAAATTCAGTAAGATGCATCACAGTTTTAATGTTAAAAATGCCACGCACCACAAAGTGAGATTTGAGAACTTTCACAGATAGCGA